>NC_056725.1:1490988142-1491215642 GCF_019279795.1 Protopterus annectens | reverse complement strand
ATCTGAGTTAGCTGCAATGATTTCCATGTCAAGAGGTGCACAGTTCTAAAGAAGTCTCAATTAGAACACACACCTCAGTGAGCCTGTACCATATCCTTTGTCACCTTGTTATTTGTTAAGCCTCCTGATATGACTTACTTGTAGCACTGTTCAATGATACACAACTGGTAACTGCAGTTTATCCAGGTATTGTGTAACACCTTATTTGTTATGGAAAACACAGCAATGGAAGGACAGAAAGCTCTGCACTTAATAAGTTATTTCTTACATTTATTTCATTGAATTGCACTTCCTAACGCTTATAATTATGCTATACAGCTAATCTATGAAATTTGCACTGTTATAAAGCTTTTTTGCTGTTTCACTGCATTTGTGTGCTGTTTTTTACTGTTTTAATGGTATGTTTCATTGCTAGATAGTGTTTCATTACTGTAATTGCATTGTTACTGAATTACTTGACTGTAAACTGCTTTTTCATACTGGGAGTAGTACTTTCTGTTTGTGAGTGCTCTATCTGTGTTTTTCTGTGCATTTTTATGAGGTTTCTGTGTTCTAGTCAGGTAGCATAGTCTGGATAGAGGCCTGCTGTTATCCAGGCCTGGTTGTTTTGTTTGTTGAGTTTCCTGTGTTTCTGGCAGACATCTTCTGCTGATAGAGAACACAGAGCTAATTGGAGGAGGGACACTGACCACAACTCTGATCTGTGATATATAACAATAAGTATCCTTTTTTTGGTTATTTTTACTAGTTATTGCTTATTTATAGCACTTTTTATTGTCTGCTGCATATTTTTTACTGCATTTTATTGCTAAAAACTAAACTGCACAGTTGTACTAAAATTGTCTACCTTACAGGGCCTGTAGTAAGTTTTTTTACTGTCACACTGTAAATGTTTTCAATCCAGTTTCAGTGTGTGTAAGATATTAACTGGAAATGTTCTCCATTTGTTAAACATCTGTTTGTTTGTTCTGATTTCCTGCCAAGGAGTGTATCATATAACTGATTTGTGTGCAATTAAAAGCATTCTCTAGAGTCTCCTTGCTCCTTTATCTGTTTAAAACTTTAATTTAGTGGCTCACTGTTGTTTTTCTGCTGTTATAAACATGTCTGTAGTGTTTTCTGCCTAAAAATAGTGTAGCTAGTAGCTGTAATAGTCCTCCCCCATAGCCATAGCCAGCCTTAGGTATAGGCCAACTAGACGGCCGCCAAGGGCACCACTCTAGCAGGGGCGCTTTTACAGTATTTATTTAATGTAGGTACACCAGGATGGGGACACCAGGTGGTTTTGTGGGGGACGCCATGGAGCCCTTTGCCTAGGGCACCAGTTGACCTAAGTCCGCTACTGCCCATAGCTATAATAGTTTCCCACCCTCCCTGCCTATTAGTGTCTTGTTCTTATACTTGGTGGCTTTGCAGTTGCCCACCCCAACTGTAAATATGATCTGGAACACGCCTCCTAGTCTAGTGTCATTAGTTCATTCTACCTAATACAGAGAGAACATTTGAGAAGCCCAACCCACTTAGGTTCTTAACCTTGAACTATCTTCTGTTACTCTTTCTCCCTTTCCACTTTACTAAAAAAAAAAAAAAAAAAAAAAAACTTTGGTAGAATCTCCTTGTATTTTGACTGAGTGTGCTCCTCAGCTGATAAGTATATTTTTGCCACTTTTTAACTGTTCAGAGTTGAATAAAATAATAATTGAATTCAGTTCAGAATACAGTTTGAATAAATTGCATTTGTTTAAAGTGTATTTGCTTTAATATTGCTACACACTCAGGTGTGCTAGCTTGCACTGCACTTGAATTGATTTTAGTGCTGCTTTAGCTGCTTTTCTGTAAAAAAAAAAAATCTAAGCTTGTTGACTGCTTTTCCTATAACTAGTCTAGTCCAGAAACAGATTTGCTGGATCCAAGACTGTTTGTAAGCTTCTGAGCCCCCCAAGCCTTTCTGTGTTGGAGGGAAGCCTTCTAGCTTGTCAGTGGGAGTGGTAAGCACTAGGTAGCCTTTCTACCACAAGAGGCGTGGGTTGTGACCCAGAAATTGTAGTTTATTGGTCGTTTGGGCAGTTTTTTCATCTCTTTCAACTTTCTGGTTTAAAAGCCCATGTTTGCACTTGTTTCCTGTCTTTCCTGTAACTATTCTAGTCAAGATACAGATCTGCTGTATCCAGGACTGTCTCTAAGCTTCTGAGTGGTGCCAAAGACTGCTCTTCAATTTTTCCCTTAGATCTGCTTGATCTCTCCTCTCCTGCACTTTTACTAGCTTATTAGTCTAGCACTTTAGCAGACTTCTTGTAGCAATTATTGTAGCACACAAAAGTGCTACCAGCACTAGATATTCTACAAGGAAACAGCTTCAGTACTTATTATTAATATCCACTGCTCCAGGCATGTCTAAAGGTCAGTTCCCTGTGCTTTTTACTATTAACCTGGTGAACTTGAACATCCTGAGGCAATGCAGCAACTGCCTCATGTACACCGACAACCCTCTCCTCATACCTCCCAACACTCAGACTTGTGAGAGATGCACTCATATATCCAAATTGGAAGCCACACACTCCCCAGCCAAAACTGGAACAGCTGGTCAAGACAAGAATGTCAGCACTTACACCATACAACAGGGAAAACATAGCCCTCCAGAACACACACTAGCACTGCCTTCACATAAAAAACACAAACCACACACCCATCTTCATGGAGGCTCTCAATAAAAATCTACTCAAACAGCAGAGACCTCCAAGGCAAAAACACACTCGACCACCACAACACAACACTAATCATGAGACACATAACTCTCCTAAACAGTGTGCTACTACACCAAAGCCCCTAAGGCAAAAAAGCATGCTTAACACACTAGTCATAGGTGACTCGATAGTGAGGCACACTATGTCCCACTGACTAGGCTGAATAAGGAGAAAGTAACAGTCAGCTGCCTCTGACTAGGCTAAATAAGGAGAAAGTAACAGTCAGCTGCCTATCAGGATCCACCACATAACGCACACACTCAGGTCACTCAACAACAGGTACAAATGTGACTGTCATTGTACATGTGGGTGTGAATGACCTCAGACATACCTCCCAGGACTACATGAAAAGAGACATGGAGTAGCTCTTGGATTTCGTAGCCCATGCGGTATGACCCTAACCCTGACCAGCATCCTACCATCACCCAGAATGATACTACAGTACAAGTAGAAAATTATTGATTTCAAAAAGTGGCTACGTTTCTGGTGTCACTCTAAGAAGATCCAGTATCTAGCTGCCTGGGATGACATCATTGACTGAACTCAATGCTTTGCCAGAGATGGCCTGCATCTGTCACCCCTGGACGTCTGGATACTGGCTAAGGCTCTTGCCACCCCTATAGTGCCTGTTTTAGGTGGTGTTCCAAATATCAAATTACCACTGTAATAGCTACAAACAAATGCAATCTGAGGGTCATTCTGCTCAACGCTAGAAGTCTAAATCTCAAAATGCATTCACTCGAAGCACTCCTTAAAATGAAGAACATCAACATTTGTGCTATAACAGAGATCTGGTTCAAGGCAACAGAAAGCACACGTACAGTACCAGACTGATAGCCCAACATAACACATCAGAGATACTTCAGGTGCAGCTAACACCGGATAAGACAGCGATTCAGGTTGTAGCCTGCTATAGGTCCCCAACCATGTCTCAAGACTCACACTCCACATTCCTAAGCACCCTGGAGAATATTACGGTCCAACCTAAGACTCTCATACTGGGCAACTTCAACTACCCCTCCATTAACTGGGAAAGCTACTCATGTACCAATGCACTTACCCAACGTTTCTTGGAATTCATTAATTCCAATGCCCTGGACAAGTTTGTTCTTACTCCCACTAGAGGTAGCAACATCCTTGACCTGGTCATTACAAACATGGGTGACCATTGATCTACACCAATATTCAACTTGTCCCTGGTTAGATCTGACAACAAACTAATCACTTTGGAAATCCACATCCCTCCCACCCACCCCCCACAAAGGTAACCACCATTAAAAACTTCTCCAAAGCAAACTTTGGGCACCTTAAAACAGAGGTGGCTAACTTCACGGCACCCATGCAATTGGAGAATAGTTGTATGACTGCTGAATCATACACCAATGCACTGTACAAATACATACACAAATGCATGGATCTTGCCATACCCAATAGAACCAAGACACTCTCCTCCAAAAAAAGGAAGCCAATCTGGCTGTCCCCTGCCATAAACAAACATTACAACAGAAGGAGGAAACTGATGTGGAATAAGGTGAAGTCTCAAGACTGGAAAAACTCCCTTATCAGCCTCAACAAAAAGTTGGGATCCCTCATCAAATCCTCTAAAACTAGCTATGAAAATGACTTGCAGCAGATAGTAAAGACAATCACAAGGCCTTCAATAGTTATATAAAGAATCTCTATGGCAATACCCAGATTTGCTCCGAGCTACTGCACAATCGTACCTCCTATACCGAGCCAACAGATATTGCCAATATACTGGCCGACAGATTCAGTGCCAACTTTACCCCTCTGCCCCCCCAAAGGACCAATCACAATACCAGTAGATTGTGAGGCACCCAGTATTACTGCTGCACAGGTTAAAACAGCACTGTCTAAGGCCAAGAATACAGATTCTATGGGACCCGACAATATCCCTGGCTGTGTTCTACATGAACTACAGAATGAACTGGCACCTCACCTGTGTGCCCTGTTCAATCACAGCCTTACCATAGGCTTTGTCCCTACCGAATGATGCACAATTACAGTCATCCCTCTCCACAAAGGAGGAGCGACTACAGACCCTGGGAACTACCACCCCATTAGCCTGATGAGTCTGATATACAAAGCTATTGAATGCATTGTCATGGACCTAATAAACAAGGATATAGGGAGTCCTCAAAGCTCTGGATCCCACAGAATTTGGTTTTGTGAAGGGTAGATCATGCATGCTCAATCTGGTTGACTTCTTTGTGTCAGTCACCAGAGCTGTGGATGAAAGCAAGGTGGTTCATACAGCCTACCTTGACCTGGCAAAGGCCCTAAAATAAAAAAGAACTTGGCTAGAACCAGTAAATGCACTATACCTTGTTATAACTGTATCTTATTTAAGTTTTTAAATACAAATAAATGTTTGTACACCCTATAAGACAAACTCATTTTTATTTTGGAGTATTTGCTACCTCTAATTCTGACAAATGCTTTATACTTAGCCAACTGTGTAAAATGTCTTAGTTTCTATATAGGGAAGACTAATAGGAAAGTCAAAGACAGGATCTCTTCCCACCTATCAGAAATATGTAGAAAAGTAGATACTAATGCTCTTTATAAGCATATTCAGCAAGTAGGGGAAAATCATTCATTTAGTTTAGAGTTTTGGAAATTAGTATTCCAGACAGAGGAGATTTAGTAAACAAAACAGAGTTGGCTGAATATAAATGGATTATTTTGGGGTTGATTTACCCCCTAGAATCAATGCAGTGTGCAGTATAAAACCTATACTGAAAAACAGAAGTTATTTATGAATTTTATCTTATATTGTTAACTGTTCCTCCTATAATGAGCTGCTTTAATTATTTAATCGAGTAATTAATTGATTATTAGGCTGGCTGATTGTTTTATACAGTATTTAAACTGTCGGAATTTACTGAATTTGTAAGCATTGAAAAAGAGCCTTGAGCTTGAAAGCTTTGTGTTTTATTGTTTTTCATCTAAATGTTTTACTACTTGACGTTTGGAATTCTGTTTTATATTTTTTATCATTTATTCTTTGAATTGTTTGGCTGCATATCAAAGTTTTTTGGTGTTCAACTGAAGCTATCATTTTTAATCAGTCTTGTTTTCATTTGTTTTACTCTGATAACCTTGTCTTGCTGTTTCATTTTTTGTCACAGATATCATAAGCTGATTTTGACTTGTATGAAATGTTTCTGTAATGCTTATGTGTTATTAGATTGTTATTGCCTAGGTATGAAACATTTATAAAACTAGTCTGGACACCTAAATTAGTAGCACTTTTAATGGATAGGAAAGTAGTATGTAGTGCACTTGTTTCAATCAGAAATGTACATCCTTCACTGTTGATGCATGTACACACACACACACACACACACACACACACACACACACACACACACACACACACACACACACACTCCAGCACCTATGTTCCTACAGGCACCCACACAAAGACAGCTTTGTCTGGCGATACCAGCCACATTCCTACCATTGAAGCGAATGAGTGTATGCCATCATTTTTTTTGTTTTACCTCTATTTCATAGGTTTATAGGTAAGTGCTATGCTAGCTGCCCTTGCAAGCCATTTTAAGCCTTTCCAATTTCCCTTTAAAGGTGGAAATCACACTCTGTACCTTGTGCCTGTCAGATAAACATCTTAACTGTTATGCCAACACCCAGCCCCTCTTTCAGTTGCTCTATCTCCCTAGTCTGGTTCAAGCAAAAAGTGCTGGGTACGGGAATGTGGCTAATTTCATTAGCCATGCCCTAAGTCTGGCCACATTTGTATGTGATCTTCACCAGTAAGACCATTGTCGTACTTCATTCTGGTGCAGTGCTACCACAGTGGAACTACATTAGTCTCTACACTGCAAACCTGCATACTATTGACCAGACATGCTCACACCAGATTTATGCATTTTAGTGGACATTTCCAAATCTTGTCCAGCGAGCTAGATTATTTGATACTCACTGCAGTCACTTAGCCTTCTTTATTAAATATGACACACACAGGGCTTGAACACTGTGTACATCTGTATATCCTGCACTCCGATGCTTCACTCATATGTTAAATATCGTAAGAAATACTGAAAAAGTACCTCTTGACTTCTTTATTCAATAATTTTCTGGACAAAGCTAAAAATGTTGACTGAACAAAGACCACATGTAAATATTACTCTAATTCACTTAGAAAATTAGCAGAGCAACAGATGTTGCATCAACATGCATTTTGCAAAGAATAAGAAGTATGGAACTACAATGACAGGCATTATTGACTAGCTCTAATCCTGCGATTTACTAGAAAATCAAAAATTTGATGCGGGTCAGGGCAAAAATATGAAGCAAAATCAGGGACATTCATCAAAATCAGGGACATATGAGATGTATATCTGAAACATAGTGCCCAGTCTAAGTGAAGCAACCATAAACTTAAGTCAGTCATCCAAACACAAGTAATGTAGCATTCATTTACTTCTGCACTACCAAACATGGTCAGTACACAGCACACTCTATCAAACACCAACACCCAGGCATACACGCACATACCAAATACATCAGCATGCAAGATCAGTACCATACTTAGCTTACCTGATGCCCTTGACAGTTCCCCAGACTGGCACTCCTTCAACACAAACATGAGGAGCAAAAAAGGAAAAAAAATATAAGGTCTTCTTTTTATACTTCTGCAACTGTGCAACTGTAGCAAGAGCTTGCTACAGCTCTAACAAGCACCAAGTTAAACCACACACTGAGCATCAGCATTCGTTTATGAAGCCCCTATATCCTTGCAGCTTCATAACAGAATGCTGGTGCTGCAGTTCTGCCCCATCAGCACCTGCCAATTGCAACCGCCCCCTTCAACAGCTACTGCCTGGTGCAGCTACCCCTCTGACCTGATCTAGTTACTGTGCTGCACATCACATACCTTCTAAATAAGTATTATTTGTAGATGGAAAGTCCCCCACCCCCAACTGTTCTGATAAATCTGACAAAGTAATTATGCCAGCCCTTAAATCACACAACAGTGGGGAAGAGCACGGCCATAGCTTTAAAAAATACAAAAAGACACTGCACTGGGTAAAGAAAGTGACAGTTGATGATATGCTATGGTGCACGAGAATGTATGATAGAGACTTACCTTTTTCTCCAGTATAGCCTTGAAAGCCTTTCCGGTGGAAGCATGCTGCTAAGTTTTCTAGTCTACTGCAAGCAACAGCATGGGCTAACACCCAGTGTTCACAATAACGCCACCTAGTATAAGACACCAAGCAAGCAAGAAGCCTGCATAACATATGAAGAACCCCTACCAATGCTTCATACTGCTTACAGAATGCAGTATGCTCAGGAAAAAGACAAATATTAGCATCTGGTATGATGTCTTTCAACCGTAAGAAAATGTTGTGTAAATGTACATATATTATATGTGTTGTACATGAGACAGTAAAACACAGGACATACATATGACTACATGCAATGGTGTCATCATTTATACAATACAAGACAGACACAAAGGAGCATCCAAAAACAACATTGAAATGATCACACAAAACACATGCAGAGGCCAGCTTCACTGTCTGTTGTTACAGATGTCTATCCTTGAAAGTGAATAGTGTCCACATGGAAATCAACCATACAGGATGTTGTATGACAAGGCTGGGTGATTCTGTAGTAATAGATCATTCTTTTCTTTCCTTCTTTCTTTCTTTGGATTTGTTGACTGGGAAAGCCTGACTGGACCAAAAGCTCATTTTCAGTAGAAGTCAGTGTAGGAAGCTCCACAGAAGTTAAATCAGATACAATCACAACAGACGTATAATGCAGTACTATTAATGTGAAGAATAACAACTTGTAAATAGGAGTACATTACATTAAAGAAGCACAATCTAAACTGTTGGTAATAGAGACAATGGGGGGAATTTAATAAAGCCTAACATTTTTTTTCCTGTGTAGGCAGCGTGCCTCACTGCTTACATGGCCGCAAGCAGTCTTAGATTCAGTAAGTGCTGCTGAGTGGTGCACATGTACGCGCCAACACAGAAAATTCCGTGGCATGCAAATCAACTCATAAGCAGTTGAATGTCCTGCAAATGAGGCAGGCAGAGTGATCCATCAAGCAGATAGGCATCTCTTCAGATCCCGTGTCAGTGTCTATAGGGTACACCGAAAAATTCCGTGTACAGGAGTGTAGACATACAAAAGGGGTTGTAAAAATGTTGATATTTGGACAGAAATGTCATACCACATACACATATGAGTGAAACTATCAGCCTTTATGTCAGAAAAATTAAAGGAAATAAGTTAAATTCATTTTTTAAAATAATCTGAGCATGTTTGTGCATCACACCTCAGTGCATAAACATGCTTTATAGAAAAAGAAAAATAAAAATTGGAAAAAAAAACTAATTAGTATGTGACAGAAAAGTATTACTGGACTATGCTTGGAGTCCCTACAAAGGGGCATTGGTGCTGTTGTTAATGTGGTTGGGCTCTGAAGCATGTAGTTTCCATGTTGTGAGCATAGATATCTAGGCAAATGAGGTAGAGGTACTGAATAGCAGAAAGGAGTAATCGTGTCCACACATCCCCTTTATGTAGGCTTAGACCCATGTTGCTGTTTACAAAGGCTGTAGCTCACACCAGGGGCTGCAGTGTCTACTGACTTCTAAGCTCATTTCAGCTTAGGTGCACATGTTTCCGTGGTGGCTGCCTGGCTAAGCAGTACCCTTCAGGGGGCATGTGTCTACTATCTCTGCATGCTGCATCACTGAGCATGTTTAAAAATGTATTGAATTAGTTTTGACCTTTGTTTAAGCTACAATTGGCCATTAAATGATGTCAATTATATTGTAGGCAGGTGGAATACATCATATTTATGCAAACACACATTCTGCACCTAGAGCAGAGCTGTATAAAGTATGCATAAAGTTTACATTCTGATTTTTCCCCATTGCTCTGCTCCATTGGAGTACAGACTTGGGAATTTTAACTGAGAGAATGCTAGGTGCTGCTACAGGTCTGCTGCATCTGTATGTGCTACATGCTGAAGTTAGTGCTGCTGGTGCTGCTGCTGACAATAGGCTTAGGCAGAGAAAGAGAAGAGTGTTCATGCCCAGGGTAACCTTCCAGAAACTACATGAGTTAGAGATTGTAGAGCGCTACAGGGTAGACAGGGACATACTACAAGACCTCACTGAGCTCTGCCACCCTCAACTCAGACCCAGAGCCAACAGAGGGGAACCCATCCAAGTGGAAACAAAGGTATGTGCAGCCCTTAGGATGCTAGCTACAGGTACTTTCCAAAGACCAACTGGGGACATGATAGGAGTGTCACAGGCATCAGCATCCAGTGTACTCCATCAGTTCCTGAATGCCATGCTACTCCATGCCAGTGAGCACATATCTTTTCCCCTCACTGCTGAGGTGAGGTCCAGCAATATGCAACACTTCTGCCATGTAGCACACTATGCTGAAGTACTGGGTGCCATAAATTGCATTTATATACACATCAAGGCACCATCCGGTGAGGACAGTAGAATCTATGTCAACAACAAGGGGTACCACTCCATCAACTGCCAGGTCATGTGCAGTGTCCAGAGGGTTATCATGAATGTGTGTGCTTGCAGCCCTGGCAGTTATCATGAGTCCCATATCTGGCACGCATCACAGCTGTAACAGATGTTTGCTAATGGGGACATCCTACATGGGGAATGCTGGCTACGCCTTGGAACCATGGATGATGACATCCATCAGAAATGCACACACATCCATGGAAGAATGCCATAATGAGGCACATGCACAAACTAGGAACATCACAGAGCATGTGTGTGGGTTTCTGAAGTCACAGTTCTGGTGCCTCGATATATCTGGTGGAGCCCTGCAATACTCTCTAGCCACATGTGCACATATGGTCACAGTATGTGCTATGCTACACAATATGATCATGAGGAGACAGCTGCAGCAGGATGAGCAAAGGGAAGGGATACACAATCCCCTACCAGTGCCTAGGTCACCACAGCCACAGTCACAGGAGGACTCGGCAGAGGAACCCTGATGATGTCACTGTAGGCAGACATAGGCATGCCTAATACACCCAGGCTTTGACTAAGAGACAATGCATAACACATTCACTGCCAACCTAGGGCTCTAGGGAATGACACCTTTCTCCTACTCACATACATATAGTAAAATTGATGCCAGGCAACCCACACAACCTGTACCTATCTATATATTGGCTGTGTACTGCTTGCATCAGACAGAGTCAGCCCTGAACTACAGTTCTGTCAACTGCTGCATTCGCAAGGTAAGTCCCTAACCTACACGCTGCTTGTAAGAATTACTCTAATATGCTATTGTATGTATGGATCCACTGCATTTATGTAAGGAAATATAGTGGGCTATTTGGACAAAAGTAACATCCACAGTGGACTACAGTTACCCAGTCCACTAGTATGTCTTCCTTAATATTCACAAGGCCTCGTGCTTGAAATATGCACTACATCAGTCAAGGGAATTGCTAAACAGTGGGATCACATGATTATTGGACTACTGCTTATCCCACCAGAAAATGTAGTGTTGTTCCCTACACCCAACACAGCAGTTTTCCCATATAACTGCTTTAACAGTAGGTCATCAATGGTATATCAGCAGTCCAGGCAAACTTAGGGCAGTAACATAGCAATCAATCATACATTGTATGTTTCAACTAATGCAGGCATAACAACATACATATGTATGCTGTTGATTGTGTGATGAAGGACTACTCCCTGGCTAGCAGCTTGTGTGGCTCAGTGGACTAGGGAAAATAGTAAGGGTGATGCCGTTGATGATTCAAATCTGGAAGTATCCACATGTGAGGTATTATTATGCTGATGTTTTTACAGTGTCAGTCTGTGTGTGTTGTAACAATATGAACCTCTGTCACATATTAATTACATCATATAGCTGGAGAATGCCATGGGCATTTAGAGTGAAGTGCAGTACAGCAGAAACAGGGACAGATGTCAGCTTCTGTAACACACAAAATCCCAGACTGGAGTGCAAGTAGGTGTGGCCTAGAGTCACTTTATAACTACTGACAGTCCTACAGGGCATACCCATACACTTTGTTAAACTGAGCACAATCCTGTTGTCCCTTGATCAAAATGACCTGTTATGTATACGTATGTCTACACATGCATACATATATGTATACGTATCCATCTGTCACTATCTCTTTCTCACATACATAGTATAGCTATCTCTATGTATTTTCAAATAAATATATAGCTATATACATATATATATGTATACATAATTCTCAGGCACTCCAGATATATCTACATAACATACACACACACAGCTACATTTAAATATACATCCCTGTTATATACTGAAATATGTGTGTGGATGTCTGTATTGTCCTACATACCCTAATACAGGCGAGGTAAGGCTGCTCCATCACATATCTATAATGTTGCGCAAAGAATCCAAAGTAAGGACTCAACAGCACATAATGCACTTACCTCAAGACCCTTGTGCCTGCTGGATGTCAACACATAGACAGCAACAGGTGAGCATGAGGTGTAATGTATAATGTTGTCTACACACGCATGGACAGGGCACATTGTTTCCCACAGACTTGCCCATCCAAGTGCAAACAGCCACATATGGACATACTGGTAACTGTAGACACATAGCTAGGATAACAACAGTTATCTCACTACTAGGATACTACATGCAGATAACAGTACAAAGCAATATTACTTTAGAGGCCACAGATGCTGTTGAACACAAGCCTAGTTTGTGTAATCCACAAGTAGTTTGCCTGCAATCACAAATAAAACAGACATCTGCTGTGGTGTATGCAATAAGTTCTGTGATTTCTAATGTGTAAACCTAGATGGGTAGGGGGTTCTAATCTCACTGAAGGCCACTTGATGTGTGTGTGTATCCCCCCTGCCAAACAGCTGAGAAACCCTCATTGGTTATCAAACTGCAATGGTGATGCACTTTTTGGCCCTGTAAGTTGCTGCTGGCTTCCAAACTGCCCTCTTCTACAAGACCTGATGATGTCATCTACCTTAAGTCTGCCAGCTGCCATTATAGCATCCAATGTATCCATGGTGCATGCAATGATCTATAGTATGTAAGCTTAGATGGATAGCAGTTCTAATTTCACTCCAGGCCACTTGATGCATGCGTGTATGTCCATATGACATAAATATGATCACCTCAGTAACTTAGAAAGAGCATGGGGTTTTGCAGAATTTTATTTGTAGCAGGTGATTTGGCCCTCCAAATGCCTGACCACAACTAGGCATGCTGATGTCATCAAGCATAATATTTCCTAAACCAATAGTACTATCTAGCATGAGGTGTGTTGCATGTATCAGGTACTGTGATCTGTGGTGTGTACCATTACAAAGATATCTGTTCTAATCTACATACAGCTAAACTGAACTATGTGTGTCTCATGTCATGTCCTTTAAGCAGTAATTGGAAGTAGTGCTATCCTCAAAGTAGCCATGTTTGTGGGTGTGGCTGTTACAGCAATTTACAGCAGCTTATGGAACCCTAGGATGTTTGAGCTTCACTGGCATAATGGCCATATAGCCATCACAATCATAGACAACTGTATATCCTTATTTACATGATCAAAACATATTGCCCCAGTCCAAGAGGGGCACAGGCAAAAGTCCTGTGATGAAATGATGGTCATCCATGTGCTGAGGTGCACTGAGGTGCTCTGTTTGCCATTAGCCAGGGTTCTGTTTCAAAGGTAGGTTAAAGTCTGCTAGACAAATCTCTCCCATCAGCTTATATTAGTAACATCACATACTAGGTTAATGTCCTTAGAGTGATTAATCCATGTACTATGCCATCTACAGATATGCAGCATTTACAATCAAGCAGGGTAACACATTGCCATGTATGCAAGGCAGAGATCACCTCTGAGTAGTCTATATGCCACAGGCTACAATGACACTCATTTCAGATGATCCCCATTGAACACATGCTGAAGATTTGATGTTCCCTTGTGAGGGACCATACTGTTGTGTATAAGTGCCAGTACTGCTTGGAAAGGTTCATTACCAAATGGCCATTGCACCCAGATAATGACATGCTTAGGGAAGAGTACATGGAGGTTATGAGTATGTCAGTTATGGGTAATTATGCCCTCAGCTATGGCATATGATTCTGATCATACCACTGGGGAGACATGGTGATCTCAGGCAAGTGTGTACATCACATGCTGTGACTGATGAGCTACTTACCAGGTACATAGGTGTTAGCAATGGAAATGATACTACATATATATTTGCATGGAGTTTATGGTCAATAGGCATTTGACCATCAATACCCTCTTGTAGGGTATTGGCATAACTCACAGACTCCATGAGTGCTCACAGTTTGCAGGCATCAGTC
This sequence comes from Protopterus annectens, assembly GCF_019279795.1. Classification (NCBI taxonomy): domain Eukaryota; kingdom Metazoa; phylum Chordata; order Ceratodontiformes; family Protopteridae; genus Protopterus; species Protopterus annectens. The sequence goes on along the minus strand of NC_056725.1, from coordinate 1,491,201,498 downwards.
AATATCATTAGCCACAGACAGTCAGTATTCACTTGTATCATGGTTAAATTGATTCAAAGCAGGAGAAGACACAGGACTGAGCTCGTCAGACACTGCTGCTTACAGAGCCGCTACTGGAGGTGGATACCCCTATGTTGAGTATGTGTGCCATCACTGGGCCACTAAGTGAACCCTGCCATAATAGTAGCATCAATGCTAAGTGGGTGCTTTATAAATGACATCTGACTGGGGGATATAGTCAGATGGCTTGGCTCAGACCAGGGTACTGTATGCCCTGATGTCCCCTCCTAGGTCCTTGGTGACTGCCTCAGAAATGTCCACCACATGTAGCAGTCATGATCCCCTGTCAGACATCCAAACTGTGTACAGTCATCTGTGTGTAGATCACATATATGTGTGCTGATCAGCCCCACAATGATTGCCCCTATGGCCATGCATATACGGATACTCAGGCAAAGAGGTCTATAGTTCTGGTAGTCAGTGCATGGAAAACCTCTGTGCAAGGGTATAACAGTTGCCATTGTCCAGTCAGCTGGGATCTGGCCAGTGCTTTCAGTATGATTGCAAGGTGTTCCCATTGGTGTTAGTAATCCATGACAAATCCAATGTAGAATGCAGTCTGGGATGGTAGACTGTCCAATAGATGCTGTGTATCCTCCATAGAGAGGCCATTTATGACCTGCACTGTAGATATGGAAGTTATGGTACAGATTGTAGGAATGTCATGTGCCACATGTGGTAGGTACAGGGGAATGAAGTTGATGGAGAACATGTGGGACTACAGATTAGCTATGAGTACAGACCCATTCTATGTAGCATTATTATGTATGAGTTCACTGACAATCTGGGCCTGTCCTTTGAGGTTACACATGTAACTACACTGTACATTGTGGTTTTGCTTTGTGTGGGTGGCTAATTTTTGTCACTTACTGTATCTACACAACATTACAACAACACTATGTGGTTGTTTTAGCTGAGGAGGTTGTGCCTCCATTTTAGGGGAGAGCACCCTCACCCCCAAGTGTCACACACCAATATCCACCTCTTATTGTACAGCCTGATAATGGCAGTTGCCCACCAGGTAGGGTTGCTGTGCCATGAGGAGTCTGTGTTCCTTATGTCAGGTACAGCCGAGTCCATGTAGTTGTAATACTGCTGGCATAATGCATGTGTGTAGAGCTCTGCATACTTGCCTGTCCCATCAGAGGGTTGAGGTGCAGTCAGGCTATGTAAACCATCCCACAGGAGGTAATAAATGGCTTTGTTGAAATATGTCTGTATTTTCTGCAAGGGGGTTAGTGCTGGTAGTTTTAATGATACTGATCTGTGGTCAGATCCCAACTGAGAGGGCCTCATTTTTTGGGGGGGGTGCAATGGTCACCGATATTGATAAACACACGATGCAATACATTGGTCCCCCTGGGGGGATGTCACAGCACTGCTCCAGGGCACTGTAGTTAAGGATGTAGACTAACCTTTGGGCAAGTGAGCTACTGCATGACTAAGCAACACAGCTGGTGGTCATTTAATGCCACCCCATACCATGGTGTAATGATATATCTTGATAGACACACATACATAAAATATGCACAGTGAGTCTGGATTCATCTAGCTGCTCCTGTAGCTGGCTCTTGCTTAATTATGTGCTCTTCCAGTACTGAATGGCACCTGTAGTGTCTCTGGGAAATCACAGTGTTTCACAAAATCTGGGTATGCATCTATCCTTAATGAGTATGTATACGCCACCCGCATTACCTCAAACACTGTCATTTTGATGTGTGGTGATGTGGATGGACATGTAGTCTGGTATGACTGTGGTGCTGTCCACAGCCTTGAACCAGATGTCCTTGACTGCACACATGTATGCATAATCCAGGGTGGGGACACATCCCATACAGTGGGGTTCAGTGTTGCTATACCCACCGTGTTGCAGCATAACCATGATGTTAAATAAAGATGGTGTTCTCATTGCCATCTTTTCCCTGCACAGCGCATCTAAGATGTATTGTGTGGGTGTCAGTATCCAAATCCAAATCTCAGAGGTGAGAGATGAACACCATCACTGGTGAAGCATGGATTTCTGTTGAACAAGGTATCCCAGACAGACATGCAGTGAGTCCCCTGACAATGACACCACATGTTAAGGCAATTACTGACTTCCATCAATTTCTGTGTGTATTGAGCCATCATCCTAGGTAAGGGTCAACTGCAGCCGAAATATATGCGTATACCTGCGAGAGATACAGACTGGCTATGCACAGTTATATGTCTGCATACAGGCTGGTTATGTATGGTCCTAGTCATACACACCTGCAGGAACTATGATGTCAACATTATGTTAACTGATATCCATTGAGTTGTGGCAATGTGTGGTAAGGCCTATTGTGTCAAGCCACAGACAGCTATCTGTGATCTTTCCGATATGTAGCCACTTCACACAGACATCAATGTGTCTCACAATGTAATCACCTCTGACTAAGAGCTGTGAGTTTGTGTTTTGCCTTGGGTGTTTGCCCGATGAGAGAGTGGTGCATGCAGTATTATGTGTACTGTGCACTCCAAAGTCAGGATTTTCCTAGGAGTCTGTTTGACAATGTGTCTGTTAAGGAGCTGCACACATGCACACATAGACCTGAGTGGCCTAGTGGGCTAATGCACTATACTACTTCTTATGCAGGTGTGTGTGATGTGGGTGTAGATGGTGCAGGATGTGAGCTGTGCATGTTGGCATAATGCTATGTAATGACTGCTGTTGGAGACACCATGGGAGCAAGCTTTGAAATGCAGCCTGTCACACATTGTGTTTCTGTGCCATAAGAATAGAGGAGTGGGGATATACCCCACATCTCAGCAGCAGGTCCTGCAAAGGTAGGGTCATGCTGCCACACCCTTGGTGTGCCTAGCATAACTGTGAAAAGTTGAAGGAGTGTTAATGTCAGTGCTGCTGCATGTTGCACCACAACAAGGTAATACAACCATATATCTCACATTATAGTAGCTACTGTGTTCATTGTTATATCGGTCAGCATCTGAGCATGAGACTTAAACTGCAATTAAACCCTACCCCCCCAAAGAACACAGCCCTGACACCCATGTAAGAGTATGTACACCCTGGCACACTGAATTCAATGGTGATCAAACTAAGCTTACCTGCACACTCCTCTGCCATGGAAACGGTGGCACCCACATCCACAGTGTATGGTGTGATGGATGCCTGGGAACTGTCGTCTGTGCCTAGGTTTGTCAGGAATTCCTCAGTGACTGAGAGTGGTTGTTCCACTGGAGGCCCTCCACTGGTGAAACCACAATCCCTGGCTACATCTGCTGCTGTTCTGTGTGCAGCACTGATCATGTCCATTGCAGGGTGTCTAACCTGCTAATATGTCCTGTTCTGATGACCTGTAGCATTCATATCACAAACAGGGTCAGCCCACAATGCTGCCCGTTATTCCCTGTTTTGCCTCTACCTGGACAGTAAAAGTTCATAGTGTTGCCGGAGGCCTTCAACTATATTATTCTCTGCATCTGTGAAAGTTGCACGGTGTCTTGGGTACATGTTTCCTGCAAGACAACAGAATAGGAACACATGTCAGAATCACATACGTGGAAGTGCACTACGTAGCAATACAACAAGGACAGAATAGCTGGCAGTATCCACAGCTTAATCACACATCATATTCCACAGTGTGCAAACATACTATGCATGTGGATACAAGGAAGATACTAGTGATAGTCAGCTATTTCCATGTGTTCCAAGACAGATACTGCTGAAGGCTCATATACCCAACACTGGAGTCTATTGTAGTGTGTTCCCTAAGGGCTACCCCCCTGATAATATGTCAAAACAATGGTGCCACACAAATAGCAGTGTGCTATTACAGCCACTATAAAAGGACAGTCACACAAAACCAGTGCAGCACATTGACAAAAAGCATTCCATCCTTGATGTATTGTACATCCTCTGCAGGTATAACAATTCTGGAGACCAATGGCATGTCATTATCACAGTTCTAAGAAAGGCTTAATGCTGTAATGCCTATTCCCTGTAAGTATATTCACACATCTGCATCCTGTGGTAAACAAAAAGGTTACATACCTGATGGAATGCAAAACTTCTCTGTTGATATGTGGTGCTATTTAAGTTTTGCAAATGTGTGTTCTATGCACAAAAAGTCTCATACAGAATGGTTCCCCATAGCCAGCATGTTTGGCTCTTAACATGCTTCTAATTAACAGGTAATTGCCTCTTAACCAGTCCGTGGTTCTGAAATGCTAACTGCAGCCAACACAGCTGATTTTCTCAATCATTAGCCAATGGCATGCAACCACTGTACAAGATATAAGACCTCCATGTAAATTACAAGCCCTTTCTGATATATTGTGCTGGACATTACGGGGGTAAGGAGACTATGTCATCGCAGAGGGTAGGTCTGTAGCAGCTACTGTTACATAGAGCTGTGTGTACCACAGTCTGCAGCTGCTGCTGCAGGTAATAGACATAGGCAGTGAGTGTGAAAACTTTGGAGGACAACAAGCTGTAGGAGTAACTGTGGCAGATGTAGTTGCTTGTAGTAGAGGCAAAGCCAGATTGAGGGTAGCCATTCCACTTCAGTTAAGGCATGTGTTTAAGCTAAGCATGTTAGGCAATGGAATCATTATCAGAGTACTAGGCTACATGTTTGTTGTGTCCTTGAGCAACACAGGGGATAAATATAACATTATGTCCACTATTTGGAAACTGTCAGGCTGTGTGTTGCAGTCTGGTACTCATTTGGAATGTGTATGCTGGCAGTCCTTATTATAAGCAGAGGCTTCATATGTTTATGTTAGTTGTGTAGCTATGCTAATCTGCACTGTGAGTTTGAAAGGATTGTGTACTGCAGTCTGATATTAGTGGGCCTCATTTGCATTACCTGAGTTAAAGTCCTCTTTGAATGCAAATTAATGCATGCCATGACACTTTATGCTCTTATAGTTTTGGTATAGGAATATTTGAATTGTGTTCCTATCTGCAGGCCTGTGCCTTCCATCAGTGACAAGCAGACATTTAATTTGTAATGCATTGTGTGGATAAAGAGTGCATGACTCAGTAATTAATTTCTGGCTTCACAATAATTATTTAAATGCTACAGACAACTGGATTTGAACCCAGGACTGTGTGTGTCAAAATGCACTGTTTGCAAAGCATTTAACAGGCTGAGCCACTGACTCACTGTTACAGCAGGTATATTTGCAAGATTAAGTACACACATATAGGATGTGACAAACTTTTTTTATACCCCTCATTATGTGCATGGCTTTATATGGATGTGTTTCTGTACCAGGGTCCCTGGTGTACTTATTTGTCAGTAATGCCTTAGCAGGTGTACTTGCAAATGTTGCTGATAAAACAGGACGTTTACCTGCTATTAGAGAACTCACTTTGGCTTTCTAGTAGTGTATTTTGCACCAGACTCCAAGGTGGACTCCCAATTCTTTCATTTATTTTTAAGCAAGTTTGTACAATGCAGTGCAATGTGCAGCTCCACTGAAACACACTTAATAACTGTAACCTGCAATTTACCTTGTTTTGCTTAAACCACCTGTTTTAATTAACAGCTTTGTGGTGTGGCAGGTTAATACAGTGGTCTGCAGGTGCGATGGTCTTGGGTTCAACATAGGGACAGGTATTTATTTTGTAGATGTTTATTATTTAAAACACATTTATCAATACAGCTCAATTTAGCTGAGCTTAGTGAAACTGTGTGACGCAGTGCACACAGTGTCCCATTAAAAATATATAAAGAATAGAAAAATAGAGAGATAGGAAAGTGGTGAATTGGGGTGCAAGCAGGGGGGAAAACAGTGAAAGGCAGGTAGATATGTGAAATAAGGGTGTAAGAAAGAACCATAGCTATCCATTTCTTGTACAGCAACAACTGTACACTTTGACAGATTTTGTACATGATTTTGGACTACCACCCCATGAAAGAGTTGTGACAGCAACATAATTGCTTTGTTAAGCCAAATGGACTAAATTATGTGTGTCCAGTGGCCATGTGTGTGACATGGAGAGCTATGTATGGGATGATATTTTTTTGGGACAGGTGCCTATTTTTTTTAAGGTGATAGTTGAATGCTGGGGAAGGGACATAGGTAGGTGTGGGGAAGGTAAGCTGTGTAGGTGAGAAAGCTTTTGCAGACAGAAAAGACAGACAAGACAGCAGATAGGAGTGATGTGTGACATAAGAGGGGGGGTGAACACCTTGGATGGGGAGGGTGTTATGGAATCTCAGTCCAAGCTGCCTCCACAAGGTAACAGCATAACTCATATCCCACCCATGGGACTGTTGACATTACTCCATCACTGCTGCAAGGGTGGCAGTGGTGAAGGCTGGGCTCTGGGGTGAGCCTGCCCCACCAGGGTGGCCAGCATGCTCTCCATCTGATGCAGGCATCATTCAAACCCAAGCATGATGATCCATGCACCAAACCTGGCAGTTTGTCACAGGTGATAACTCCCCCTCCACCACCACTCCAGAGGGGGAGCCAGGTCCCATCCCATGGGGCAGTACTACCCAATGCCACAGATAGTGATGGGGCAGCAGGGTGGTACTACCAGGCTGGGTTCCAGATGTGCTGGGACCCAGTTACAAGGCCAGAGGAGGCAAGGTAGGCAAATCAAGAGGAATTGCACAAACTTGACCCACTGTAGTAAAGTAGTTAGAACAATAAGTTAAGGTTAGTAATAACCAAACCAATGTTAGTATTAACAGAATGCAACATAATATTGATTAATCCAACTACATATTAATGTATATTATGTGTCACACAAGATTAAGTGACATAACAGTCAGCATGTTAATAGCAAGCCAGTATGAATTAAACCATAAGGTTAACAAAGCAGTTCGTTTAACAAAATATGTTAATATTGAATCATAATAATAAATAACAATAATGAATTAAATTTTAACAAAATATAGTTAGTTTAACAAAACATATTAATATGAAACCATAATAATGAATAACAATAATAAATTAAGGTTTAACAAAATACAGTTTAACAAAATATATTAATATTAAATCATAATAATAAATTAAAGAAATTAAGTGGTGGGAAGAGAGAAAAACATACCATTAGTGACATCACAGATGATATTCCTGAAAACGCTGGTAATACATAGATCTACAGGTGTGCATTGTCAGTTGTGCGTAAAGTGACTACAATTCTTCTATAGCTGATGTAGCACATATATACCTTTCAAGCTGTTAGTATGGGACAGTATGGGCCAAGCACTAACAAATGCAGGTACATGACTACACAGAACACTTTCACATAATGTGGAATTAAATAATTACCAAGGTATTCTGTAAAAGGATTTGGTAATACATTACATTCCAGGTAAATATTTATCTTGTAATCATGTGACAGAAAGATTAGGCAGGTCTAATTACATTACGAAAAATCATGGCACTTGAGAGGCGTGCTTGTGTACATTAAGTAAACTAGACAGCTGTCATGCCTTAGCTGGCAGGCATGGGAGTAGAACCCAATAACTGTGACTGCAGGGGACATCTGCAAATAATGTAACAATTGACTGCAGCAACTTAGAACAGACATGCAATGACTACAGCCCTATTGCAAATATTAAGACAGATTTATTTAGGAAACCACAATGCTGCTTAACACTTTATTGGTATTGCTGATAATTCTCTGTGAAATATACACACACTAACTGCTCATAAAGTGGGCTACAGCAGACATATACCTTTTGTTCCTGGAGTGGAAGAAAATGAGAGCATTATGGGACTGTTGACATTACTCCATCACTGCCCCAAGGGTGGCAGTGGTGAAGGATGGGCTCTAGGGTGAGCCTGCCTCACCAGGGTGGCCAGCATGCTCTCCATCTGATGCAGGCATCATCCAAACCCAAGCATGATGATCCATGCACCAAATCTGGCAGTTTGTCACAGGTGATAACTCCCCCTCCGCCACCACTTCCAGAGGGGGAGCCAGGTCCCATCCCATGGGGCAGTACCACCCAATGCCACAGATAGTGACGGGGCAGCAGGGTGGTACCACCAGGCTGGGTTCCAGATGTGCTGGGACCCAGTGACAAGGCCAGAGGAGACAAGGTAGGCAAATCATGAGGAATTGTACAAACTTGACCCACTGTAGTAAAGTAGTTAGAACAATAAGTTAAGGTTAGTAATAACCAAACCAATGTTAGTATTAACAGAATGCAACATAATATTGATTAATCCAACTACATATTAATGTATATTATGTGTCACACAAGATTAAGTGACATAACAGTCAGCATGTTAATAGCAAGCCAGTATGAATTAAACCATAAGGTTAACAAAGCAGTTTGTTTAACAAAATATGCTAATATTGAATCATAATAATAAATAACAATAATAAATTAAATTTTAACAAAATATAGTTAGTTTAACAAAACATATTAATATGAAACCATAATAATGAATAACAATAATAAATTAAGGTTTAACAAAATACAGTTTAACAAAATATATTAATATTAAATCATAATAATAAATAATAATAAATTAAAGAAATTAAGTGGTGGGAAGAGAGAAAAACATACCATTAGTGACATCACAGATGATATTCCTGAAAACACTGGTAATACATAGATCTGCAGGTGTGCATTGTCAGTTGTGCGCACAGTGACTACAATTCTTCTATAGCTGATGTAGCACATATATACCTTTCAAGCTGTTAGTATGGGACAGTATGGGCCAAGCACTAACAAATTCAGGTACACGACTACACAGAACACTTTCACATAATGTGGAATTATATAATTACCAAGGTATTCTGTAAAAGGATTTGGTAATACATTACATTCCAGGTAAAGATTTATCTTGTAATCATGTGGCAGAAAGATTAGGCAGGTCTAATTACATTACGAAAAATCATGGCACTTGAGAGGTATGTTTGTGTACATTAAGTAAACTAGACAGCTGTCATGCCTTAGTTGGCAGGCATGGGAGTAGAACCCAATAACTGTGACTGCAGGGGACATCTGAAAATAATGTAACAATTGACTGCAGCAACTTAGAACAGACATGCAATGACTACAGCCCTATTGCAAATATTAAGACAGATTTATTTAGGAAACCACAATGCTGTTTAACACTTTATTGGTATTGCTGATAATTCTCTGTGAAATATACACACACTAACTGCTCATAAAGTGGGCTACAGCAGACATATACCTTTTGTTCCTGGAGTGGAAGAAAATGAGAGCATTATGGGACTGTTGACATTACTCCATCATTGCCCTGAGGGTGGCAGTGGTGAAGGATGAGCTCTGTGGTGAGCCTGCCCCACCAGGGTGGCCAGCATGCTTTCCATCTGATGCAGGAATCATCCAAACCCAAGCATGATGATCCATGCACCAAATCTGGCAGTTTGTCACAGGTGATAACTCCCCCTCCGCCACCACTTCCAGAGGGGGAGCCAGGTCCCATCCCATGGGGCAGTACCACCCAATGCCACAGATAGTGACGGGGCAGCAGGGTGGTACCACCAGGCTGGGTTCCAGATGTGCTGGGACCCAGTGACAAGGCCAGAGGAGACAAGGTAGGCAAATCATGAGGAATTGTACAACCTTGTCCCACTGTAGTAAAGTAATCAGAACAATAAGTTAAGGTTAGTAATAACCAAACCAATGTTAGTATTAACAGAATGCAACATAATATTGATTAATCCAAATACATATTAATGTATATTATATGTCACACAAGATTAAGTGACATAACAGTCAGCATGTTAACAGCAAGCCAGTATGAATTAAACCATAAGGTTAACAAAGCAGTTAATTTAACAAAATATGTTAATATTGAATCATAATAATAAATAACAATAAATTAAATTTTAGCAAAATATAGTTAGTTTAACAAAACATATTAATATGAAACCATAATAATGAATAACAATAATAAATTAAAGTTTAACAAAATACAGTTTAACAAAATATATTAATATTAAATCATAATAATAAATAATAATAAATTAAAGAAATTAAGTGGTGGGAAGAGTGAAAAACATACCATTAGTGACATCACAGATGATATTCCTGAAAATACTGGTAATACATAGATCTACAGGTGTGCAGTGTCAGTTGTGCGCACAGTGACTACAATTCTTCTATAGCTGATGTAGCACATATATACCTTTCAAGCTGTTAGTAGGGGACAGTATGGGCCAAGCACTAACAAATGCAGGTACACGACTACACAGAACACTTTCACATAATGTGGACTTATATAATTACCAAGGTGTTCTGCAAAAGGATTTGGTAATACATTACATTCCAGGTAATGATTTATCTTGTAATCATGTGACAGAAAGATTAGGCAGGTCTAATTACATTACGAAAAATCATGGCACTTGAGAGGCATGTTTGTGTACATTAAGTAAACTAGACAGATGTCATGCCTTAGTTGGCAGGCATGGGTGTAGAACCCAATAACTGTAACTGCAGGAGACATCTGCAAATAATGTAAGAATTGACTGCAGCAACTTAGAACAGACATGCAATGACTACAGCCCTATTGCAAATATTAAGATAGATTTATTTAGGAAACCACAATGCTGCTTAACACTTTATTGGTATTGCTGATAATTCTCTGTGAAATCTACATACACTAACTGCTCATAAAGTGGGCTACAGCAGCCATATACCTTTTGTTCCTGGAGTGGAAGAAAATGAGAGCATTATGTGCCTGAAATTGGCCTGGAGATAGCCTTGAACCAGCCTTGAACCATACTATGAGTTGATCAATACATTTTCAAGCCGTTAGTTTTGCATTCTTCAGCTATTGCAGTTGTGTACTTGACTGCAGCAACCATACCATAGACAAGTAATGCATACAGTTGTAGTACAATTATGTTACAACACCACAATCCTGCTTTACTCCTTTTTGTTTACTGTTATTGGTATTGTTTATTGCAATACAGTTGTTATTGTTCATTTATTGCACTATATGTCTAATTGCCCATTTATTGTGCTACAGTTTTAATTGTTTATTCTTTATTGAAGTACATTTTTTATTCTTTATTGCTTACTGCACTTCAGTTAGCATAATATATCCATACATGCCACAGTCATGATGCAACCTGGCCAGGAGCCCAGTATGGGACTGAATATTGTAAGTCTCAGCTACAGCTGTTGGGAGAGAAGCACACAATTATGCATACTAGTTTGCACACATTCAGCTTGCATTTTGGTAAAACAGTGGAAAATTACTTACTTATTTGTGGGGCATGTCCAGCCCTAGCCTCTTGGACCCAGGTGTCCAATGTTCCCCTTTTTCCCTTCTTCAGGTCATCATAGTGCTGATGACACTGATCACCAATGCAGGGGATACCAGCAGTACTGGTAAGTTCCCTGGCCAACCAATCCCAGGCCTCAGCCTTAGATTCTGAGCCCTGGTAACTGCCATGCAACAGCTTAGGTTCATAATTGCATATTAGGAGCCCAACAAAAACCCTGGACTCCTGCACACCCCATTTCTGTACATGAAAGTGTGCACCCTCTCCAGCACCACATGCCATATCAGCAGATAAGCAGACTCCAATAAACAGTGCAGGATTCCTGCCTATTGGCCTTAATATAGGCTGTTTTGCCACCCTTATATGTCATTTAGCAACATTCAAAAAAGCATTGCAGTGCTTAGCATCGTGCAAACCAGCAAAGCCAAGCTTTGCTTTGCAAAAACTCACACAACCAAGGTTTTAGGGTAGCTTTGCAATGCACAAATAATATTAACCACTAACCATGTTTGGGCAGTGCTTAGCACCATGTAGTTCTCCCAAAAGTAAAAATATTGATTTTAATTTAAAAGACATTTTATATTGTATTCAACAAATGTTATGTGTGCTAGGGACTTGAACCCAGGACCTACAAAGCTTTAGACCATCATTCTACCTATTTAGCTACTTAAATAGTTTATAAAGTAGTATACCTTCACATACACTACTAAAGAACTGCTGCACTGCATGCAAACAGACTTAACTAGGCTTAAACAATTGCAGAAATAAATAATCAATTACATCCAGTTTCTATTTTTAGATGTCTGTCAGGTGTCAGTTGTCTACATGTGAGTTCTGCTTGGCATTGCTGCACTTAGCACTGTGCCACACAAATGGGCATTAAATTTAAAAAAATGAATAAATAATAAACATAATTGGTAAATTTAAAACACAAACTATTAATACACAGTACATTTCAACAGTAGCTGAGAATATTACAGGGAGCCTTATCATGTACATAACATCTGACTAACCTCTACACTTCTGCCTACATGGATTCAATATTCCCATTACTATGCTCTACCTCAGCAGCACACTATGATTAATATGTATGGCACGCTGTCAAGGGGGAACTGTGGCTGTGTACCCAGGTACATTCCGTATACACACTATATGGAACTTACACAGATATTATTAAATCCTGGGGCATGTGTTTTTCTTACAATGACAAACAGTCATAGTTACACTATTTACAGATTTTGCTGGGGCAAAGAATTTCAAACAGTTACAGGTAGAACAGATTTACAGCATAATTGAATGTAAAGCACAGCAAGTTGTAAATGGAATTATGGGAAGAGAGGAGCCATCTTTACACTATATATACATAACGTCATGAGATAACTAAAGGAAATAGTGATATAGTGATGGCAAATGATACAGTATGCTAAGTTAAGTGAGTGTTGTATGAAGAGTGTGGTAGAGGAAGTAAAAGAGTGAGTGAATAGAGGGAAAGGAAAGTGAAATGCAGATATGTGAACACAGAAGATGATGGTACAAACGGTAAGAGTTAAACAATTCAAAATTAAAAAAAAACAATGGTGGAAACTGTTGCAAAGGAGATACTGCCAGCACAGCTATCAAGAATTTTGTAAATAATTATATATCATTTGTGAATATCAACATGATTTATATAATACACTTGTGTTAAAAAAGTATTAGAACTGTATGTCATGTGTATATCAAACTGCTGGTACAGAAGTGTATTTTGGAAAGGTTTTTGCAAAGTGATGTTTAAAATGTAACTACAGTATGCCCTGCTGGAAGAGAACTGAAATGTACATGCACTATTGTAACTATTTAAATGTATATATTTTAACACTGGAAACTGGAATATAGGAGGTTAACTCCAGTCCAACAAAACTTCAGAAAAATAGCTAAAATTAATTTACTTTATAGGCTATGGAATAAAAGATTATATCTTTCAGTTTAAGTGCAGCAAAGACACTGTCTGTACTAGGAAGCTTTCTCTGTTGTCTTCGGAGTGAACAAATTACTCCAATTGTTTTATAACTTCCAGCATCTGCTAAAGATCTGAGGTCTATGTATTTTCACAGGTAGATGCTAAGTACTGCTAGCTTCCAGCAGTGGGGCTTCACCTGGGATAGAGTCAGATGACAAGAAATTATGTCATTCTGCAAGCTATTCCTGTAGTTATATTTGAGATATTAATTTGAGAAGTCTCTTAGAGAGACACAACATTCTGTATTCTGTCTTGGACCTGATAACAACAATAAGAACCATTCACCACATCTGCTTTGCTCTAATGAGGTGAGTTTCTAGGGAACAATATATTTTTTAGATATAGCCAGGAATATAGTAAAGCTTAATTTAGATATTGTTCTTTATTTATTTGAAACTGTCCTGCAATGTTATTTTAAATATTTCCTGTGATTTTGAAATTTGATATCACTGTGATTATATACTGAGTATGTTCTTGTTCTTTTAGTATTTAGTATTAAATACATTTAAATATTTCATTGTGGCTGATCTGTCTAGAGATATTTAAGTTTTGAGAGTACTTGCATATTTATTTGGTGACGCCTTGCTCTTGGTCAAACTACCATTTATGTTAATATTAATATTGCATAGTAAGATCAGACATACTTTGTTGAGGGCCTTAAAGTAGCTGATAAGGGGTTGGCTGGTGGCAGTGATAACTACCTTATAGTCTGGGTAAAAGGGGACATAGCCAGTTAATGTGTGCCAGACATTCCCAGGTGTGTGTGTGTGTGTGTGTGTGTGTGTGTGTGTGTGTGTGTGTGTGTGTGTGTGTGTGTGTGTGTGTGTGTGTGGTTGGGTGTGTGAGTGTGTGTATGTGTGTGTGTGTATGTGTGTGTGTGTGTGTGTGTGTGTGTGTGTGTGTGTGTGTGTGTGTGTGTGTGTGTGTGTGTGTGTGTGTGTGTAAATGAAACCTCAAAGAGTGTGTGTGTCAGCTACTAGAGCAGGGACATGAAGCACTGGTTGGACAGAGAGGGTGCTGGAGGTCTTGGCTTGGTCACTCAACTGAGATCTCAGCTCTATAGCTGTGCCAGTGGGGAGTCTTATTGGGGATCTGGAGAAAGAGGGAGAAATCAGCCCTGGACTGACTGTGGTTTCTGTGTGCTCTTAAGGGAAATTGTACTTGATGCAGAGAACTGCAACTGGAAATACTGTGTGTGTACCTGTCACCCTCCCAGTGTACATCCCCCACTGGTGCCAGTGGTGAGGAATGAGGCTCTTTGATTACTGGTCCAGTGGTGGGTCGTCACATAAGCATCTTGATATCTTTGTATTTCAGTGCTTCTTTGCTATCCTGATTAATGCTTTGTTTTGCAGATTTGATATGGTAGCAGAAGAAATGATTTTTGTATCCTGTTGAGTATGGAAAACTGTAGTTTAGTGTTTTAGATTGATCTCAGTGTTATTGTACTGCAGTTGCTATTTCTCAATATTTGCACCATTACAGAATACAAAGAGAAGGGCAAATAAAAAAAAAATGAATGTAGTCCTACTGGTTTCTCTCTCTCTCTCTCTCTCTTGCTTTTGTTTCTAGGTTCATAGGCTCATAGTTTGGTACTGAGCTATCTGCCCGAAGGCATATATTAGCCCAGCCACGTTGTGCGGTATTCACCGCCCCTTTAGTAGTTCCCTAGGCCCTTGTACTAGCAGCTAGTACCCTTGGCCCCTATCTAGTAGTGCTGTTGGTGTGATCCCCGGTGTGAACTTTCTGTTACCCATCCACTCATCAAGATTCCTCTTGAAGAGTGATAGTGAGAGGCTCTGTCTTATGTAGATTGGGACCCTGTTCCATAGTAAGGGAAGTCTCTGTGAAGGGAATCTATCCCTCCAGCATGTTCTATTCATTGTTGTGTTGAGGTTTATATCCCTAGAGCATGTAGCTTGAGTAGATTTGGTTTTGCTAAGATGGAGCATGTTCAACAATTCTGGGTTGGACATGGCTCTGTACGTTAGACAGAGATCGCCTCTGAGAAAGTGGTATGCAACAGAGAACAGTCTTAGCTTTTTCAATCGTGCTGCATAGGGCAACTGTTTGAGGCCAGTAATTCTCTTGGTTAGGTACCTCTGTGGTTTCTCCAGCTGCTGGAGATGTCTAGCCAGGTACATTCCAATTGGTGCATTGTACTCAATAATGGGTTTGATGAGGGAAAAGTAAAGGGGCACCATTACATCCTTAGATCTTGATGCAAACCCTTTCACGATCAGATGGGTCACATAGAAGGATTTTCTAACCACTTTGGCAACATGGTTATCAAAGGAAAGCTGGCTATCTACTTGGGTCCCTATATCCCTTATTTCTTCTTCAGATTTCAGGGGATTACCTCCTATGTTGTAGTTTGCGGGTACTCTGTTTTTTCCAAAGGGGATTACTAAGCATTTTTTTGCATTTAGCTTGAGACCATGGCTTTGACACCATGCATCAGTCTCATTTAGGCCCTTCTGTAGGATCTCCATGTCGGCCGGAGACTCTATTATAGCACCCAGTTTGCAGTCGTCCGCAAACGTAGTCAGCCACAGCCCTTCCGTTCTTGCCTGTACTTCTGAGAAGTATATGCCAAACAGGAGGGGCCCCAGGACAGAGCCCTGAGGCACACCACTCGTTACTGGTCTGGATTCGGACATAGATCCCACTACTCTTACTTTATGGGATCTGTCTGAGAGCCAGTTTGCGATCCACCTTGTGATGTAAGGGTTTATGCCCAGGCTGGTGAGCTTATCAATAATACCCGAATGGGGAATGGTGTCAAATGCTTTAGTAAGGTCAAGGTAAGCTGTGTGTACCTCCTTTCCCTTATCTATAGCCTGAGTAACTGTCTCAAAGAAATCCACCAGGTTCAGGAGGCATGATCTGCCCTTGACGAAGCCAAACTGTGTGGGGTCCAGTGACTGGAAGTTCCCAATCTCTCCATTTATGAGTTCCATAATGATTCTCTCTCTTTTTTTTTACTTATTTTTCTTTCTGTCATGAACTCATAAAATAATTTGCTTGCACTGCACAACCATTCTGATGCACTCACACAAATTACAATTGCTGAACCACCAACTTAATTTGAGATATTGACCTTGCAACCACTAATGACTCTGAAGCTGCAGGGAAACACCTTTGAAAACTGGTAGTCTTGGAGTCAATATTTGGAATACTATCTCATTGTGAGCAGACTTTGGAGCCAAACCAGAATTAATCCATATGCTGTTTTCCTCTGGTAGTAGGACATGAAGCCATTAAAGTAGTTAGCTTTCCTTTTTATTTCAAAGAGGAATACAAGGCATAGTTGTTGTATTAAAACTAAATTACAGAGATTCTTTTAGCCAAAGAAGAGTTTACCTTATATAATATTTGTTTTCACAAATACTCAACAGGTTGAGAAGATTATTTGATACTTATGTTACCAAAGAATAGAGTACATGATTGCAAATTTGGCTGTCGAATGCATAGTAAGTGATAGAAGTCTGCCATTTAAGAAATTATCATTTAAAGTAAAGACTGTTGAGAAAAGATGACATCATTCGGAAAAGAAAGATGCGTATTCTGTCATGAGATTTTCTAATGTACATCTAGAAAGAATTTAAGAAGGAATGAAAGTGTGCAAAATTGTGACTGGGGTGAAAATAAACTAAAAGCAATGTTCAAAAGCTGTAAAAATAATAAAACTTAAACTGATGAGATTGAAAGCTATGTAGTCAGGGAAGTCTAACAAGATCCATCTATCCACAGTGCCTTAATTCACATTATTACACATTGAGCCAGGGCTTCATATCAAAAGTTTTCTTCTAGAGCCAATGCTCATACCACTAGCACCTGCAACGAATGAGTAAGCAGGAAATGCTTTCAGTTTAAACTCTTTGGTTAAAAGCATAAAATGGGGTTACATGAAACAAAATATTCAAGTTGGGGTTGCATGAAGCAATATATTTAAGGGTGCACATTATGTGAATGCAAATGGGACATGTTCATTCAAGCATACAAAGAGAAATTGGCTGGGCAGCTAACTTAGCACTTACCTAAGAACCTATATGGAGGAACTAATAATTTTGCAAAAGTTTGTTTAAAACAGAAGAAATACAGCAATAGAATATTAATGGTGTGTAATCAAATAATCAGTCAATTAATGTTTCTGAGTGCAAAGTGAAAAATAGTCTGTGACTACTATGGAAGTGAAATGCAAAGGCACTGTGTTTCGAAATGGTCAAGATAACTGTATAAATGAGAATCAATAAGGCCCTTGGTCAGAGAAACTGTAGGTTAATAACAAAACAAATATGTTTAGAATTATACAAATATAAAATGCAATAAAATGGACGAGTCTACATATAAAATGCTGTGTTTAAACTTCAAACAGAATAAATCTATATTCATGCCACTGTCTTGTTTTGAGCACAAGTTAAAGACAAGTGTGTGCAAAAATAAAGTTAAGAAACAAGTCCTGAAAATTATTTCCTTGCAAATGCAATAAACCAATCAGATATAGTAAAAAGAAAACATGACCCAGACTTACAATTCACAAAGCATATGAAAGAATAAATCATATTGTTAAGCACCACAGAGTAGCTGTACGACTTGACATATGGAATATCTATGGAAATAAATGCAACTAGAAGACTACGGATGCTGTTTACATGTATTTATTTATTTATTTCAGTTTGATAACTGAGTAAATGGGCTAGTCAACAAACTCCTTTCAGCCACAATCCAAGCACAGTAGTATATTGGAAAACATAACAGATGTACATGGACCAAAGCATGCTAAAAATACTAACAATACATTTGGTATAATTATTGACGGTTTGTAGGACACATTTGATATCTTTGCTTACAGCATGTACAATTAAGATTAGTAGTCAACAAGTGATCTTTGGTTAGATCTATGAGTTACATATACAGATATGACTCATCCATGACATGCATCATTGCAAAAGCAAGAGCATTTGGAGTCCTTAAACATTTGTTCTTTCAGTTTATTTTTGAGCAATTCCAGTGTGTCTTGTCTCACTTCCATGGAAGTTGACTGCAAATTGCAGGGTCTAGCTTAGAAAATGCTCTTTCTTCTGTGGTGGTTCTCTAGTTGCCTAACTTTTAGTGAGTAGTTTGACTGTATTATTTATAATTTATTTTCAGGGGAGGGCAGTGTCCTGTTTTTAACAGTTTGTAAATCTGTAAGTTAAGTAGAAAGGTTGCTCCACAGTTAATCAGTTAAATTACTCCAGGGGTTGGCAGTAAAGCTCTCAAGCAATCAGGGACAAATCTCAACAGAATCAGGGACAAATCAAGAAAAAATTAGGGACAATCAGGGACACTTAAAATATTTGTTCTATTAACTTGAGACATTAACAGAATTAGAGAATGTGAATTAATATGCATTTCCCGAAGTAAAATAAATATTCAGCTCTTGATTATTGTCATTATTTATTAAATATAATTCACCACCTTCTGTCCAGACGGCACAATGTTAAGAAGGATTAAGACGGACAGAGCTAAAATTTGAGTAAAAATCAGGGACAGTTGAGAGGTATGGTTGGCAGTAATGAGTCTGCAGTTATACAAGTAGTTTAAATCTACATATGTTGTTTATAGTAGTAATATATGTGTGCAATGGTACTTTAAATAGGGAGACAGGTTCCTGAGTAGACCTGGAAGGCTCTGCTTTGGAGATAACATTAAACCACCTTTTCCCATGTAATTCAAAATTAAATTGATTAAATGTATACAGCAGCAGATCTGGCCATATCAGAGAAAAGACCTCCTGTTGATTTAGAAATATTCATGTTGTTAAAAAGTATGTGTGTCCCCGAGTGCAGTAGTGTTATGATTTATTTATTTATTTGTCCTTTATTGACTGGGTTAGTCCCACTAAGCTAGTAGCCTCTTTTCAGGGGAGACCTAAGTGTTATTTATACTTCTAGGGAAAATGTAACCATGGCATCAGGGAATTCCCCCACTCTTTTTGATAGGGGCTTTGGGATGTTTTATACCCTCCTCAGCTACCACTGACTAAAGCAGATGGGGCCCCAGTTTAACATCTCACTCAAAGGACAACGCATTCAGGAGTGTGCTGTTTATCATAGGAAATAATTGCCAGTGTGATTCTATTTGACAGTCAGCAATTTTAGTACCTTTTCACTTTCCCTTTAATTTTTGACTGTGGAGTTGGTGTATGTAATTTCAGGAGAAATGGTACGGCTTGTCCCTTAAGTGTAAATGTGGTGGGAGGGCTTTTAAAGGTCTCTCCTCAGTGAGTTTCTAATTAATTAAAATCAGCACATTTAGTCATTGCTAAGTTGTTTCATGATGATAATTAATGGAGCTGGTCTACTGCAGTGGTGCATTATGATAACATTACATTACTTGCAGTGCTACAATTATGTGTACTGCATTGACAAATACTCTGACTTATCAATGAACTACTACAACCAATACAACAATGAACATCAAGACATTTCCGTGGCTACTCTGTGCCTATTGCTATGCTTGGCACCAATATAATATGTCTATCTTATTTATTTATTTACTTGTATGTTTTCTAAGAATAGGCTTGACATCAATATAATGTTGCCAGAATAAATCATACATAAACACAGTTATTTCTTGCATAGGCCTAGAAATGCAGCCATATAAAAGCAGGCCTATCTCTGTAGTTTATATTTCACATTTTACACACAGTTTCAGTAAGTGCAGAGCAACTGCTACAAAAACAGAACTTGTTTAGATGATACAAGGCATGAAAACCAAGAGGCATGCAGAATTATGAGAAGTATTATGAGAGATACTATCTACACAGGAGTCAGTTCAGTTCAGTTTGGAGAATCCTGAGTACAGTAGTTCAGTTTAGATACTCAGACCGATGAGTGAGTGCAAATTTTCAGAAGTCAGTAAAGGCACAGAACCTGCAGAAAAATGTGAAGTTTGTCTTAATTCTGGCAGTGCAGAGAAAAGGAAATTACCTATAGAAGACTTGTTTGGATCTTGTTGAATTATAGGTTCACAGGTTCATAGGTAGGTACTAGGCTATCTGCTCAAAGGCATTTATAAGCCCAGCCGGAATGTGTTGGCTTTCACCGGTCCCTTAGATTAGTTCCCTGTGCCCCTGTCCAGCAGAGCCATTGAAGTGATCCCTGGGGTAAACTTTCTGTTTCCCATCCACTCATCAAGGTTTCTCTTGAAGAGAGTTAACGAGGAGCTCTGCCTAATGTAGATTGGAATCTTGTTCCAGAGCTTGGGAAGTTTCTGGGACAGGAATCTATCCCTCCAGCATGTCCTATTTATTGTTGTGGTGAGGTTTAGATCCCTGGAGCATGTGGCTCAAGGGGATATGGTTTTCTTTAGGTGGAGCATGTCCATCAATTCTGGGTTGTACATGGCCTTGTATGTCAGGCAGACATCACCTCTGAGTAGGTGGTATGCAACCGAGTACAGCTGGAGTATCTTTACTTGAGATGCATAGGGCATCTGCTTGAGGCCAGTGATCCTCTTGGTGAGGAACTTCTGTGGTCTTTCCAGTTGTTGCAGGTGGCTTGTAAGGTACATCCCAAATGGGGCATTGTACTCTATGATGGGTCTGACGAGTGATGCATAGAGGGGCACAATGACCTCTTTCGATCTGGATGCAAACCCTTTTGTGATTAGGTGGGCTACATAGAAGGATTTTCTAACCACTTTGGCAATGTGATTATCAAAAGAGAGGTTACTATCTAGTTGTGCCCCCAGATCCCTTATTATGTCTTCTGTATTTAGGGGGCTACCACCTATGTGGTAGTTTGTGGGTACTTTGTTTTTTTCCAAAGGGGATGACTATGCACTTTTTGGCATTTAGCTTCAGGCCATGGTTTTGACACCAGGTATCTGTCTCAGTGAGACCCTTTTGGAGGATGTCTGTGTCAGCCAGAGAGTCAATTATAGCCCCTAGTTTGCAGTCATCTGCAAACATGGTCAGCCATAGTCCTCCTGTGCTTGCCTGTACCTCTGAGAAGTATATGCCGAACAGGAGGGGTTCTAGGACTGAGCCCTGGGGAATGCCACTTGGAACCGGCTTAGAGTCAGACCTAGCTCCCGCAACTCTTACCATGTGGGTTCTGTCCATGAGCCAGTTGGCAACCCATCTCATGATGTAGGGGTTTATGTTCTGGCTGGTGAGCTTGTCTATAATACCTGAGTGGGGAATGGTGTTGAAGGTCTTTGCGAGGTCTAGATAGGCTGTGTGTACCACCTTTCCCTCATCTATAGCCTTGGTAACTGTCTCAAAGAAGTCCACCAGGTTTAGGAGGCATGATCTCCCATTAACAAAGCCGAACTGGGTAGGGTCCAATGTTTGGAGGTTTCCAATGTCTCTGTTAATGAGATCCATGATGATGTGCTCCATAGCTTTGCAGACCAAGCTAGTCAGGCTTACAGGGCAATAGTTCCCAGGGTCCATTGTGGCTCCACCTTTGTGGAGCGGAATAACCATTGCTGTGCGCCACTCTGTGGGCACATAGCCTGTGGAGAGGCTGAGTTTAAATAGTGTGTTTAGGTGAGGGGTTAGTTCATCTTTGAGCTCATGTAGGATGCAGCCTGGGACACCGTCCGGTCCCATTGATGCTGTGTTTTTGGCTTTGAAGAGGGCTGTTTTAACCTGAGTGTCTGTGATTTCAGGGGCACTACATTCTTCTGGTATAGTTATGGGCCCTTTTGGGGGTGAAAGGGAGGTGAAGTTTGCACTGAATCTGTCTGCCAGGATGTTGGCTGTATCAGTCAGTTCAGTGTATTTTGTGCCATCCTGCACTAACTCTGAGCAGATCTGAGAATTGCCACTTAGATTCTTGACATAGCTAAAGAATGCCTTGTGGTTATCTTTGGAGTCCATGGCAATTTTTCTTTCAAAGCTAGCCTTGGATGATTTTATGAGGGAATGTAGTTTCTTCCTGATACTGATCAGGGATGTCTTCACTTCTTGGGATTTTACTCTTTTCTGTACTAGTTTCCTCCTTCTATTGTATAGCTTGTTTATGTCAGGGGTCCACCAGACTGGTTTCCTTTTCTTGGTGGAGTTAGTCTTGGTGTTGTTTGGTATAGCAGGATCTATGCATTCTTGTAGGTGCCCGTAGAGTGCATTAGTAAAGGATTTTGCAGCTTGGACAGCGTTATCCTTAAACATGGGGGCTTTGAAACTTCCCCACCTCGGTCTTAAGTAACGTGAAGTTTGCTTTTGATAAGTTTTTCACAGTGGTTTCTTTGACCTGGGGTGTTGGCGGAATGTGGATATCCAGAGTGATTAGTTTATGGTGATATCTAACCAGCGAGGGGTTGACTTCCGGTGTGGAACACCAGTCACTCATGTTGGTGATGACCAGGTCCAATATATTGTCACCTCTGGTGGAGGTGTTGACCAGTTGATCCAGGGCATTTGAATTTATAAATTCTAGGAAATGTTGAGCAAGGGAGTTCATACTTGAGTAGTTCTCCCAGTTTATGTTGGGTAATTGAAATCACCCAATATCAGGGTGTTTGGTAGGAACTTTATGTTTTCCAGCATTTCCAGGAATACAGAGTGGGGGTCCTGGGACATGGTGGGTGATCTGTAGCAAGCTATAATTTGAATAGCAGTTTTGCCCATTGTTAGTTGCACGTGAATGATCTCTGAAGCATCATGCTGTGCCTCTAACCTGGAGGTGTGGGTATCCTTGATGAATATGGATACTCCCCCGCCTTTTGTATTTCAGTCCGGGTTTTGCGGCCGAAATGTATGGTGTGAGTTGTAGCCTGGTAGTGCTGGGGTGCTCTCTGGAGCCTTAAACCAGGTTTCTGTTACTGCACATATATTGATTTTCTCCATACTGAGGAGTGCCTTGAGTGTGTGCATTTTAAGGTTTAGACTTCTGGCACTGAACAGCATTACCCTCAGTTTTTTGTTACTTGTGCTATTTACGGCGGTGGGTTTGTCTTTTGAGCCTTGCCTAAAAAAGGCAGTATGGGGGTGGCAAGAGCCTTGGCCAGTATTCGAAACCTAAGGGTGACAAGTGCAAGCCATCTTTAGCAAAGCAGCATGGCTTGTCGAGCATGTCATCCCAGGCTGACAGACACTGGATCCCCTTTGAATGACACCAGAAGCTTAGCCAATTGTTGAAATTGATAATTTTTTCTCTATACCGTGGTATCATTCTTGATGAGGGCAGGATGCTACTCAGGGTCAGGGTCATACTGGCCTGGGCTACGTGATCAGAGAGTTCCTCCATGTCTCTTTTCCATGTAGTCCAGGGAGGTACAGCTCAGGTCATTCACACCAACATGGACAATGACAGAGTCATATTTGTACTTGTTCTGGAGTGACCTGAGTGCTTGTGTTATGTGGCAGATACTGGCACCCAACAGGCAGCTAACAGTAACCTTCTCCTTGTTCAGCCTAGTAAGTGGGATGTCAGTGTGCCTGTCTATGGAGTCACCTATTACTAGTGTGTTGGGTATGTTATTTTGAATTAAGGGCTGTGATTGTGTGGCACACTGGTTTTGTGAAGTATGTGTTTCATGGTTTGTGTTGGGGGGTTGAGATTGCTTGGATGTCTGCTTTGCAGGTCTCTGTTGCTTTTGCAAATTTTTATTTAGAGCCTCCAAGTATGTTTTTGTGTATTTATGTGTGTTTTTGCCGGTGCTGGTTTCATAGGTCTATGTGAGACTGATGGTGTGATGCAAGTAATTCCCTTCTCCACTTGACTGCCTGGTCCAGTCTTGGGTTGAGAGAGCTTAACCTCCAGTTTGGCTGTATAACTGCATCTCTCGCATGTATTAGTGTTTGGTGGAAGGAGGAGAGGGTTGTCTGTGTACATGAGGCAATTGTAACATTACCTCAAAATGCCCAGATTCACCAGTTGAACTGGAGAGTACACCTGAAATTGCCCATTGGACATGCCTGGATAGGTACAATGAACTATTTTACTGATTGGCTGGAAAGGTCGAATAGAGAGCCTTGTCCTTCTCTACAGTATGGGTGGGTCAGTGCTAAGGTTTATTAGTGCTTGCTATGAGTTTTGGGCAGGTGCTGGGATGAGAAGTGAATGATATGAGTGCTTAAGTTGAAAGTATGTCTAGTTTCAAGGGAAAAATTCAAGAGTAGACTTTCCGGAGCCGGGAATAGTTATACCCTAGCTAACCGGCGCTGCCCGGCGCACAAAACCATGCAAATGTGGGTTTTATAGCAGGGAAATGAAAGAGATAGAAATTAGCCCAAAATGGCCAATAAACTACTAATTTCTGGGCTGAAACCACTCCTCCAGGGACAGATAGGCTGCTCAAAGCTCCCTCTCTCACAGTGAACAGAGAAACTTCCTTCTATCCAAGTAAGGTATGGGCAAACACAGAAACTTGTAACACAGCCCTGAATTCAGAACTAACCTGAAAACTGGACTAAACTAGCTTAGAAAGGTGGGAAAACAAGTATTTTTTTTTAGTTTTTTTGTGTTACTGTGTTACTGTTTGTGTTACTACACCTACCTCCATGTATCCTGCTACTACATAATAAACCTCCATTATGAAACTCACAGTGAGTAAAGAGTTATTCTAAAAGGTACAAAAATATTTGCCACATAAAGGAGAAGCTAAGATATTTGGCAGTTGTCCAGTACAGTACTAGGTAATTAAAAAATAAAGATATGTATTGCACTTCTTACATATGTGATAGTCACCTGGGTGGACTGTTCAAAAGGCCTTTTTCACCCATCACCTAGTCGATGAGACATTATAAAAGAGAATTATAAAAACACATATACCCACATACTGACATCATATATATATATATATATATATATATATATATATATATATATATATGGGTCTAGGACATTTAATTTCACTGAATGCACATTTCACTGAAACTCAAAAGACTGAACACAAATCACTGAAAGCACAATTCACTGAAAACTCAATTCACTGAAACACATTTCACTGAAAGTTATATATGGCCTTTTCTCCACTGCAGTGCGACCCTGGAGTTAGTATATATAGTAGGGGAGCACCACCCCCCACATCGGGGGTGTGGGGGCGTAGCCCCCCCCACACATTTTAAGTATATATTATGTTCAGAAATGTGGTGGTGGTGCTGCGGTAGCGTTGTCGCCTCACAGTAAGACATTGTCCTGTTCGATTCTCAGCTAGAGCGTCTTCTGTGTGGAGACATGTGTGAATGGGTGTACCTTCATTGAAGGTTGTCCATCAGGGCCGGCAACTCAGCACGTAAAAATCTACTGCCTATCATTAGCGGACGGGAGTTCCATTGTGGTGACCCTTTAACCGGGAAAAGCCGAAAGACACATTATGTTCAGAAATGAATAATAGATTGGAATTGCAAGTATCCATGTTTATAGTTCAAAATATTTAAAATATGTCGGGGGACTATGCCCCCCACCCCCCCCCCGATGTAGGGAGGTGCCCCCCATACTAACTCCAGGGTCGCACTATGGGGAAAAGGCCATATATAACTTTCATTGAAATGTGCATTCAGTGAAATGTCCTAGACCCATATATATATATATATATATATATATATATATATATATATATATATATATATATATATAGTACATAAATATATATATATATATATATATATATATATATATATATAATATATATATATATATATATATATATATATATATATATATATATATATATATATATATATATATAGATATATGTAATACATATTCCTCAAAAGAAATAGTAAAAAGTAAAACGTAAGCTATATGAAGTGATAAAATTAGGGTAACATAGTGAAGCAAAGTGGTTTGAGGAATCATTATCATTGATTCTGTTGAATTTCATCATGATAATGTCATTTCAATGCCTGCTTTAAAGAGGATGTGGTGGGAGAGTTAGGAATGTTTTGAATGATAATATTCCACACTACATGAACTAATTTATGTAAAGCTGATTTAGTGCAGTTTAGCATGAAAAGAGATCTTTGTGTAGATGTAGTGCTATCAGCATTATTATGTAGTAAGAACTAAATATTCAAGGGAGAAAAGAAGTGAGCTGAGGGGATTAAGGAAAAGTAGTTTGCAGGTGGTAGTAGTACAAAATGGTGGAGACTCCAAGATTAATTGAAAGTTTTTTTGGTTAAAAAATAAATCACAATGGTGTATACTGGACATTCAGAACAAACAGACCTTTATGATACAGCTGTACCTTCACTCAGTTGAACAGTATGTCAGCATTGACGTCCTTCACTGTACATGAAAGTATTGTGATATTTTGTACCTTTGACTGTTGGAGCACAACACACACATAGTGTTATAGAGACATTCTCACTGTGTGAGGGTCCTACAAGTGAATAGACTCCAGATATAGCTGAGTGGAATGGTAACAGTGCCCACTGCACAGAGAAGGAAGCAATTATTTTTTTAAAAATATATATTTTTATTACAGTGATTAGAGCTGTTATTTGGGGATGGCTGTGAATGTCAGCAGCAAGTGAAAATACATTACTGTGGCCATTACTTAATTCAGTTTCTTTACAACCAGAGGTTAGATATTGTAGCCCAGGGAACAAGGGAAAGGTAATTTCTGTATAAAAAGAAAATGGCAGTGAAATGATCATTGGTCAGACTTGCTGTGGGCAAAGAAAGCCCATTTGTGCATGACAACAAAATGTTAAAATACATTACTGTGACTGGCCTTTCACCTCTATCGCAAGTTAATATCAGTGAAATAGAGAATGTCAATATATTTTATGAATACAGCTGCTGTATGAAAGCATAAGTCATTTGTACTAACACTGTTGAATGGTCATTAATATGACATGTCAGTAGAGAAGGAGGCAATGTATGTGTTTGTAAGCAATAAGTTGAACTACATTACTGGGACCATTACTGTCCTATTTTTTTCACAATCAGGCAACAGAAGTATACACTGAAAATGACTATAAATATCTTACAACTGCTAGATGCACACTGATTATCTGTTATTACATGGAGTACCAAAAAAGCTGTAGTTTCTTAGAAAAAGAAAAATATTCATTTGCTCAGTCTTTGCAGGTAATGGCTAGAGATTGGTTGCCAGTTGTTACTAACCTAAATGCTTTCCTGAGATGTTAACAGGAGAAGATGCTCATGGTCTTCAAGGGCATTTTTTTTTCTCTTACAGGATGTTTTGTAAATACTGACAAGACACCATATATAGATGTGGCCAGCGTTAGCAGTATACACAATTTATGCAGTTTTTAAAGCTCAATATTTATTTATTTATTGCAGTGATCATGGTGGCCTTTAGGGATGGCTGTGAATGATAACAGGAGGTGGAAATACATTAATGTAGTTATTATTTCTTTTCATATTCTTTGTAATCGCACATTGGAGGTAATCTTTTGGTGTGGGGAGACAGGTAATAGGTATGTCTGAAAGCAAAATGCAGTGCAATAATTATTGATATACCTTGTCATGGGTGGGGGAAGTATATATGTGTATGACAGCAGCAAGATGGAATAAACTACTTTGACTATTCTTTTACCTTCACAACAAGCTCATATCAGGGGTAAGCTTAGGGTGACTGTCTTTTGAGGGGAGCAAGCTAAGAGTGAAAGTACAAATCATTTATATGAGCACTGATACATGATCATTGATGAGACTATCAGGAGGGAGGAAGGAGGAAAAGTCAGGGGCAGTACCAATATGTGTATGTGTATGCGTGTGAGGGTTGCATGCATGAATAAACTATCACCATGGCATATGTTTGTTGGCATTTAATGTTGCCTCTTCACCATCAAAGTAGGTGTACCCTATCAGAATGGGCATATTTTAATACAAAAACTTGTCGCTACGGATTGAATTAAATATCTGTGATTTTTTTTTTTAATATAGTGAAGACGCAGTCTATGTTTTGACACCATTCTTGCTGAAAATATCTTTAGATTTTTTTCAAAACAAATATGGACATTTTGATTTTAATTACACAGACAACACATATAAAATGATAAATATATTTGCAGAGTCTGAAGTTTTGTGTTATAAAACTGCTGATGTGAATATATACAAATTTGTTATTCTATCAGAAAGAAAACTGTTGTTATGTTTCTGAAGTGAATGGATATCTTATCTGACTTACAACCATAGTATTGCTGCTTCTTTTGAACAGCTTGCTAAGCAGATATCCATATTTCTTCTGAATGAAGTAGAATGGAAGTTGCTGGAAATTCTACTCTCCATCTGGAATTATGAAGACAGACATACTATAGGCCAATGTGTACTATTTATGAAATTGAGAAGTGCAAAATAATCCTACTTCAGTCTGGCAGTACATTTTCTAATTGGTGTTTTTCAGTGTTTTATTAGCTATCTCAAGTGTTGTCAATTTGACCGAGGGCATTGTGGTCAAAAAGCCATGTGCTGTAATTCCCTCTGTTGTGAAAAAGACTCGGGATTCTTGATTTTCAATCTGTACACCACAATCTCCAATGAATGTATCAGAAATACCATATTGAGAAAAATTGAATTCAACAATGTTACAATAGTTTGTAAAAAGGTGTATTTTAGCTTGATGATCTCAGGGCACTTAGCAGTTAACACATACAAGATGTTGACTGTCCTTGAATGGAATTATATCTCAAGAAACCTTACTGCATGGTCTGTCTGGAATTTTCTAAGATATCATTGCACCTTTGGAACTGCTTTTGTTATCTGTTACAGCTGACAGATTCTACCATCAGCTAAAATGTTTTGGTCATTCCAAGTCAAATTACTGAAGACATTTTATTTACACTAAGCAATTCCCCCAGCATTCAGAAAAATGATCACAACCAGTGTGGTTAATGGTGCAATGGTGTACTGCATGATAGCATGTTGAGGATAATCTGCATTTCAGAGACATGATAAAGCTTCACTGAACATCTCATTAGTAGCTTATTACTATGTTCCTCAATCAAATACTGTGCTGTAAGTTTAACTGCACTAGAGTTCACCTCACTAGTTCATACAATCCAGTTGAACAAGCACCTTCCAACACACACACGCACACACATATACTGACACTCATACAGAGGCAGCTGCAAACATGCTCGTACAGACATGCATTTCCACATACTCACATATATCCAGTCTCACACACACGCACGCACACGCACACATATACGCACACACACGCACACACACACACACACACACACACACACACACACACACACACACACACACACACACACACACACACACACACACACACACACACACACACATGCTCACAGACACACACAAATATTTATAAACACACCAACTTCACAATACTTACTCACACTTGTGCCAGGTCTTTTCTTTGAAGTGAATGAGTGCTCACTGTCAAAAGACAGAGGACACTTTTCACAAATTTCTGCTCCAAATAGCCCAATAAAGCTATTCCCTGAATTGCTTTGGCTCTCTGTTCAGATGCTAGTGATATTTCAGAGCAAGAAGAGCACACAGCTAATTAGCATTAGCTGTACCACAAACTGTTACATCTGGATGCAGCTTTGCTAGCAAGACCACTGTCTATGCTTCAGACTAGTTCCTTTCTATTACTATATCAGGGCAGAAGTCTATGAACTCATGTATAACATCTTGTGAGAAAACTGCAAAGGGCATGTTATTCTCAATAACAGGACCCCAGCGCACATCATATGTTCTATCTACCATAAAAATATATATCTTGATTGGCATAATCTTTATTTTGGTTTTAAACATCATTGCCTGATATTCATGAATTTCAACATGGTCTGTGTAACTGACTTGAGTTAGAAATGGAACTTTGTTCTTGAAGCTTAGATATCTTTAGAGGTTTATATTTTTAATAACAGTAATGGGACTTTTTTCTTGTCACTGATCCATTCTGCCAGTGATACTTTTCAGAAAAAGTAACTCTGAAGTCCTTTCAATATGACAAAGAAATTTCAATAACCTGTCTGCATGCAACTAAGTCAGAATTGTATTTTGCAATGTCCACTGACAAATATATGAGGGTGTTTTGTCATCATGTATCATAGCATACTAATTCTGTTTCTCAGGCTTTCCACTCTGTGCTGCATGAATGAATAAATGCTTTCTGCTGCAAACATATGAATCATTGACTCTTCGACTATCCAGATTATACCTCTGAACCTCTTAACTTTCAAAATCATAGCAGTCGACCATCAACAATGAAAGAACATGGTCCAAAATCATAACAGTCAAAGTTTACTTATGGGTACATTTGTGGTTCTGGGTTGTGAGAACATAATGTGCAAATTTGTCCTCAGTAGGTGGCATGATGTGCAAAATTTGGACCATCAAGGTATTAATACCACAGATACATATCATCATAGCAAAACCTGCCCAATAAATATCCATGACCAAAATCCAGCTTGACATGAACATGGTGACACCACCTCTGTAAATTATACTATCACAATAGTAAATATGGACACTTCTTCTAAAAAAATGCTGATTACATATTCTGATCTTTGTTCACTGCCAGTACTAACTCCTTTAGTGCAGCTAGTTCCGTAAAAAAAAATATTCATTAAATCTCCCCAAATGGCCTGCCTTGACATCACTTTTCTTCTAGTTAACATTTAGTGCACTCACTAAAGAATTAACTTCTGCTATTCACTAAGATGGTGACTAGATCAATGTCACTTTTGGTAGCTTTGAGCATCCTGAAAACACTATTCTGTGCGGTTGACCTTATGTCTTATATAATATCAAACTGGCCCCTTTCACTAGTGTCCAGCTATTGCTTCCTTCATCACAATTCAAAGCATGTGATAGATAGATAACAACTATTATCTAGAAAAAAATGCCATAGTGATGTTCCAGCTTTTCAGATTTCATATCTCCTGTAAAGCCCTTAGTGTTTCATCTGACTTTCTTGGTATATTGTGATTAACAGATTTAGGATGCACCCCAAGATGATCCAATTTTTGCAATTCCAAGTGTATCCCCTTGTTTTGTCCTCACTATACATGATAACATCTATACCCCATAACACTGTAGCTTTATGTGGACAAAAACTAAAAAAACTAACACTGCATTTCACTTCACATTATGTATGTAATCCCATCGCTGGGTATGTACCCTGAGTTTGCACCCAAAAAGTCACATACAGTTCACTCAGCTACCTGTGCTTGAAGCACAAGTAATAACAAAGCATGTTAGCTGCCCTGCATAGAAAACATCATCTTTATTGCTGCTGATATAAAATAAACTTAGAAAGATATACTAAGACAGTTATTCTTGACATGTAACTGTATATAAACCTGTCAAAGAGTGTTATATATGCCCATAAGTTAAACGATCAGAACTAGCCTGCCCAGCATTACTGCTAGTGTTTTTTTTTAAAAAAGGGTTACTTGAGGAATGGGTGATGGTGCAGATATTTGCAGTGCCAGCACTGAGATGGATAATACAATCTTTCCTTCTTTGTAGCTTTTTGTACACAGCAATAAGAAGTGAATATCAGCAAAAACAGGGTCAGAGAGCTCAGCAGACTACACCCCAAGACCACACGAGACACCTGCAGATCGTATTTATTTATGTATTTATTTATTTAGCCTGTTGGATTATAAAGTGTTAATGAAAATATATTAGCAACATATTATCTCAATCATCATATCAACACTGATTCATAAATGGATCTTATAGTGATTATGAATCACTAAATCTTGCCCTGTGAAACATGTCCCCTAAATGTTGCATGAATGCAAGGAATGCTCTGTACAAGTATTGGAGAAATCTGCATCTGGAGCAATACTACAATGTTGCTCTCGCATTATGTATAGTCCCACATACCTTCCACTCTGTAGGTGTTACATCTGCAGTATGCCTCAGTGCTTGGCCAAAATGCAGGTACCCACAGTAGGGAAAGCACAGCCATATTTTCACACAGAACTGGCTTGTAAATAATGACGTGCATAAGCTTTGCTTCCAAAAGGATTGACCATTATTCACGATTCTCAGACTAGCTTTTTTTTCTCAAATATTTTATTAAAGTTCAACAAGTAATTAATAAACCATAATATTTAAGATATATATATAATATATATATATATATATATATATATATATATATATATATATATATATAAATTAGTTAATTAGACAAACAAACTAATAAAAAAGAATATCAAAACACAACTAAGATAACTATTTACAAAGGTGTCTACTGTATATCCAAAATTCTAAATATTCATGTTATAGTCCTTGTTATTGACATATTATTGATTGTTTATTCAACAATTCTTTAAGTTTCATCCAGGTGTTATAAGAAGTGATAATTCTTGTCATTCTCATATTGATTGTAAGAAGTTCCAGTTGGCATTCTTCGGTTGTAATACTTAGAAATTCGTTCAAAGTAGGAGGCAATTCATTTTTTCAGTTCTTGGTGATCACTTTTCTTGCAACTGATAGAATACCCCAAAGTAGTGAATAGTTTATTTTTTAACACAAGTATGTATTGTGGTGTTAAATAAAATTAATGATTTAGTTAAATTAAACTGAGCATTAAATAGAGCCTGTAAAAAGGCATTAACACTATCCCAAAATGACTTAATAACTTTACAATAAAAAAACATGTGTTGCCAATCTGCTTTAAAATTCATTTTACATCTCCAACATTCTACTTTTTTAACATCATTTCTATTGTTTGAGGAGTAATAAAAGCTTTATGCATAAATGTCCATGAGAATAATCTCCATTTTAATGAGGAAGTAGTTTGCTTTGAAGATAATAGCATATATTTTTATCCTCTTCTCTTGGATAACAGTTATTTATGGATTAGAAATAATCCCAATAACTTTCATTGCATTGTTCTGTTATACTTTTAACCTCTTTATATACTTTAGGTAACAAGCCTTTCTTTGATGTATTTTGATGCATAAAACTGTTTAAAAGATCAATAAACTTAGGGACAGTATACTTTACTAATGCTAACATTGAATTAATTTTGTTTTCTATTCAGACTAGCTTTTAAATAATGTCTGCTGTTGCTTTGCTCTAGGTACAGCTCCCAGTGAAATAGCAGTTCTGTCGTATGAGATCAAACTTCGATATGCAAGTTACTGATGGATCCTGTCCTCATGGAAAATGTACAGTTGATGACTAGTGTAGGTTTCTGGGAAACACATGTCATGTACCACATATGAAGCACAGATAAACACTAGTAAATAAATAATTAAAGTGAATGAAATACTATATACACTACAGGACAAATATATTACTGTAGACTGTAACTGTACCATTCACTGTCAGTATGATCATGAGAAAATGGACACCATTAATCCCATGCAGTGCAAATATCATGACAGATAGTGTGTGTGTGTATGTATGTGTGTGTGTGTGTGTGTGTGTGTGTGTGTGTGTGTGTGTGTGTGTGTGTGTGTGTGTGTATGTGTGTGTGTGTGTGTGTGTGTGTGTGTGTGTGTGTGTGTGTGTGTGTGTGTGTGTTTTACAATTACAAAAGACACTGTAGTATTTACCATGATCTGTTGTCACTGATATATATAGTCTACCTGTCTTTCTTTGATCACTTATATTGTTGCAACTTGAATAACAAGCTGTTAGAGATGTTATGACAATAATGGCATTCAACACAGGTAGGCTTATGTTCAAAGCTGCATAAATACAAATGTTATCCTTCAAAATACAGGTAATGCAGTGTACAGCATGATGAGCAAGCTATACATTTCATGCATGGTGTTTCAATGCCCATGGTGTACTGCTTATCATTAGCACCACAATGTTTACAAATCATGCTGCTATTAGCAGTATGCACCAGGTAAGCTGCATGAATATTTACAGCATGCCATGCCTGTGAATGCTCCTGCAAAATGAGTATTTGTTGCTCAAATGAAATGGTGAAGGCAGCTATACAAGTATGAATGACACAAATGAAATGTACGATCAAAATGTGTACTACTACTACTAATCATATAAAGTAGCTGTCTATGATGCAATCCTGTGAACTACTACTAATCATATAACTAATCATATAAAGTAGCTGTCTATGATGCAATCCTGTGAACTACTACTAATCATATAAAGTAGCTGTCTATGATGCAGTCCTGTGAACTACTACTAATCATATAAAGTATCTATGATGCAGTCCTGTGAGACTGTGCAACATGAAAGTTAGAACATTTACGGATGTAGTGTGTTCTGGAGTTGATGCAATACAAAAGGTAATGCAGTGCAAGATCATCTACATGTTGTTTTAAAGTACAAAAACTGAATAAAAGATTAAATATTCAGAAGCTTACTACCAAACTATCTTTATTAGTCAGTTGTAAATATTCATATGCAATGCTGTTTTACGTCAATCCTAGACCTCTCCTCCCAGCCTAACAACTCTAAACTCAATTGCACCACTCCTCATAGATCAAAAAAAAAGAGGATCCACATCCATGGATGTGCATTTTCCTGCTATCTCTGTAGTCAGCCTGGTGGAAATGGGCATCATGAGACAATGCAGCATTTTTTTCATGTTTACTGACAAGAACCTTATTTTTAAGCAGAGTGACACAGTATGCAAGAGATGTAATTACACTATGTCTCACATACAGACACTGATATCTCCAAACAGATTGCCAGATCACACATGCACTCAGGACATTGAATGACAAGTATTAGTATGACTCTGTCATAGTCAATGTGGGTGTTAATGAGCCGAGAAGTACCATGCTGGACTATATGAAGAGAAACAAGCTGGAGCTTTCACCTTAAGTGTCCCAGGTAGCTATGAGCCTAGCATTGAGCTACATTCTACCTTCTCCAAGGATGATACTACAATAGAAATTAAAGATGATTGACTTTAACAATTGACTTAGTTACTGGTGGAATTCTAAGGGGGTCCAATATTTCTCAGCGTGGAAGGACATGATCAACAGATTATGCTGCTTTGTCAGGGATAGTTTGCACCTGTCTCCCATTACGTTTTTGGATATTGGACAAAACATTATCTGTCCCTATAGTGCCTTTTGTAGGTAATACCAATCTGATAAACTTTCCAACATAGTAAATTATATACAAGATAAACTAAAGCTGTTACTGCTCAGTGCTAGGAGTCTCAACAAGAAGCTCAACTCCCTGGATTGTGCAGTTACTGAGACATGGTTTAATGCCTAGAAAAGCTCCCTGGTGGTGCAAGGCTATAATGCCTTCCACACATTTAGACCAGCTACTGCAGAAGAACAGACAAGAAGTGGAGGTGTATCAATCTACATAAAAAATAAGCACACCTCAAGATTGGTCAAACAATATGACATACTTGAACTACTCCATGTCCAACTAATCTTGGGTAAATACCTTTACTATATCCTTGCTAGCTATAGGTCTCCGTTTATGACCCAGGATGACTATACCACATACTTCAATGTACTGGAGTCACACACAATTTAGCCCAACACCCTATTCATGGAGTGAGACCATAAACTAAGATACATACACAACCATTAACATGCAGGTTCAAAGATTCATGGATTTTGTCAATGCAAACAGCCTACTAGTGGTGCCGATATCCTGGATCTGATACTCACAAATATGAGAGAATGTTGCACCCCTCTTCACTGTGTAATGTCCTCACTGGTCAGATCAGATCACAAAGTGGTAACACCTGAAATAAATTAAATGGCTAAACTCCCAGCAAACCCCAGCACTTTTAAGAACTTTTCCAAAGCTAAATACCTCCTATTAAGTGAATGCATAGCTAAATTCCAAGCCCTCCCCCAAATTCAGATAAAACGTTGGTTTATCCAGAAGTATTTATGGATACCCTATACATGGAGGTAAATAACTGCATAGGAACAGCAGTACCAAACTGAAATAAACTTAAAACACACTCAAAACAAGACTGCTTGGTGGATCCACCAGTATAAGTAGGTTGTACAACAAAAGAAAGAAAATTATGTTCAAAAATAGGAAGGGCTATGGCTAAAAGACAAAAAAATCCCACATCATTCTCAACAAGAAATTCCCAGGCTAAGGATAACTATAAGGCATTTTTCAGTTATGTACACAGCCTTAAAGGGAACACCCAAGAGTGTGCTGAACTAATAGTAAATAAATGGAACTTCCTATACAAAACATGGGGATATTGCAAATTTCCTGGCCAATAAATTTAGCTCCAATTTCACCCCTATCTCCCTAGCCCCCCCTCCCGGAAATATCCTCTACCATTTCACCCCAACTATCACTAAAGAACAAGTCCTCACTGCACTGTCGAGAGCTAAAAGCACTGCATCAATGGGTCCAGATAATATCCCAGGATGCCTCCAAAATAGCTTAAAACATGACCTGTCAGACTCACTAGAATCTCTATTCAACTACAGCCTCTAGATAAGCTTTATCCCTAGGGAATGGAGGACTACAGCTGTCATCCCTCTACACAAAGGCAGATGATCAACAGATTCAGGGAACTACAGACCCTTAAGTTTGATTAATCTTATATGCAAGGCCATGGAAAGAATTATTGTGAACCTTATAAACAAAGATATTGGAAATCTTCAAACACTGAACCCATCCCAGTCGAGTTGGGTCAACAGCAGGTCATACCTACTAAACTTGGTGGACTTCTTTGAGAAGGCCACTAGAGACATGGACGAGGGCAAAGCAGTACATACTGCCTACCTTGACCTGGCAAAGGCTTCTGACACAATATCTCACTCTGATATTATAGACAAACTTACAAATTTAGACAAAAATCCCTATGTCACCTGGTGGAGAGCCAAATAGCTCACAGATAGGACACATGAAGTTAGGAAGAAGGAATCCACCTCTACCAAGAGGCCTGTTACTAGTGGTATTCCACAGTGCTTGGTACTGGGACCCCTCCCATTTTGAATATACTGTACTTGTCTGAACTCAAGGCCAGTGTAGATGGCTTTTGTTTGACCAAATTTTCTGACAACTGCAAGTTGGATGCAATCGTTGAATCCTCTAAACATGTAGATATCTTCCAAGAAGGTCTGACACAGAAAAATAACTGGTGCCAGTATCATGACCTAAAACTCAATGAAAAAATGCATAATTATACAACTGGCCATTAATATTCAAAAACAAGCATGCTGATTGGCCAGTCCAACCAGCGTGCCCATTGTAAATCCCAGAATATACCAACAGAAAAAGGTACGGTCACCCAGACTTCTTTCCCTTAGTATATTCCATAACTTTTATTTATTTAGTTATTTTTTTAACAAAAAAATAAAAAAAAAATCTATAATCCGGACTCTGGACATACCAGAGAGGCAGCATGGAGGAAATACAAAGAAAATCAGGTACGTTATTTAAAACTAAAGACACATATCTGATTTTCTTTGCATTTCCTCCATTCTGTCTTTCACTCCTACCCCTAATTTAGCCAAAACCTTTTTTTATTTTAATAAAAAAAAAAAAAAAGAAAAAAGAAAAAGAAAACAAAAACGGAGCAACTGAGACTTTCTTTTCTCTGTTGCTTCCTTTTCAAAGCATTGATGTACTGGTTATGCGTGGAAACGCAAGTCCCATAAGCATGTGCAGTACATCAAAATAAGACAGAAGGATACCACCAGCCGTGGAAGAACAGTACGGCACTGTTATACAAAAACATTATTTAAGAAACGTAAGTATTTTTTTTCTTAAATAATCTCATTGTATAATAGCGATAACCAACTCCGTGGTTGTGGTATATTGAAATGTACCCACAGTTGGCTTTACTTAATCACTTGGGCTTCACTCTCATGATTAAACCACACCAACCATGGGTAAATCTTCAATATACCACACCATGTTGTCAGTAATTGCTTAATTATACCATTTGGGAAGATAATTACCCCTGTAAATTACAACACTGATAACATTCCCATAACAGTAGACCCAGCATTAAGGGACTTGGGAGATCAGGCTGAAAGTAACCTGAACTTTGATTTCTATGTGACCATGGTAGTGAGAAAATCCTTCTAAGTGGTGCAACTTATAAGGGAATGGCGTCCAAATTTAAGAAGAGCATAGTTCCACTATACTCAGCCCTCACTAGACCAATAATCTAGTACAATGAGCCCTTCAGCATGTACCTGGCCAGACATTTGCAACAGCTGAAGCTGTCACAGAGGAATACAGGGTGTAAATAATATGTCCTAATCCTATGTGGACTGCTTCAAAGCCCTGTCCCTATACTCAGTCTCCTACAGAGTGCTGGGGGGCAATTTATGCCTAACCTACAAGGTATTCTCCAATCCAGCCCTGATGGATCTGCTACATATTTGCAAAACAAACAGTGCTAGTATTACCCAATCTAAGGATCCAAACCTTGTCTATGACATAAATAAAACATGTTGGAGGGACAGGTATGTGTCTCAGAGATTATGTCTTTTCTGGAACAGACTCGTGGTTCATGTAAAATTTACTGCTCTTTATCACCCAACTCTTCCTTCCTGTGGAATGAACTGTCTCATTAGGTTTTCCGTTGAACAATTAACAATGGACCATATGGTTCTTCTTGTGATTAGTGAACGCATCTGTCTGTCTATCATTCCTGTAGGATGAATGAATGGGCAATTTGGGTGCATGGAAGGGTGCTGAATAGTGGTTGTATGGAAGGATACAAAAAAATAGTATGGTAGCTGTAGTTAAATAAGACAATGAAATAAACTTGATCCATAAGACCTTAATAAGTGTCTCAAGAGGGAACATTATACCTTGCATACTAGTGAAGAAGTTGTTGCCTCAATGCTAAAGGTCAGATTTTTATCAGCACTTTATGCAAACCTGGGAGTTTGGCAAATCAAGCTTGATGAAGCAAGTTCCAAGCTTTCTGTGTTTAACACACCCTTGGATAGATATA
This sequence comes from Protopterus annectens, assembly GCF_019279795.1. NCBI lineage: Eukaryota > Metazoa > Chordata > Ceratodontiformes > Protopteridae > Protopterus > Protopterus annectens. Next base: position 1,491,162,403 of record NC_056725.1, on the reverse strand, counting down.
GATTCTTAATAATAATTTTTGAAAATTCTTCAGCACCAGAAGTGCTCCAACGTGCTGTAACACACTCAATTAAGTGAATGGAAATTGTTGCCTAGAAGGCAGTCTGTTATGAGGTGCTAAAAAGCAGGAACATGGCAAGTGTTTGATTAAGCTGCAGGATAGACTGCATTCACAGAGTGTGAAGTTCAATGAAGTCAGGTATCAAATAGGTGCATCTTCATTGATTTGTGTTTTCATGTCTTCAGTGAAGAGTTACCTCTTCACTGAAAACATGAATCATTTGGCTAACAGAAAATGGTTTACAGCCAAATACTGAAAAAGGCCATGTAATAATTGATGTGCAAAAAAACTACTGGTATGTCCTTGGTCATATGATCCTAGGAAACTGTGCATTATCTGTCAAAGTCCTTAGCATTGTAAAGCAGGGTATCATCACCATACAGTAATATTGAAAGCCTCTGTACTGATAAGCTCTTCTAAGGTAATAATTTACACAGAAAACAATATTGCGCCTAAGCTGTTAGAATGGGCTGTTGTGCAATTCCAGATGTGATAGGATAGATAAATGAAGAATGCATTCCTAATTCAGTCCTTTGGGTGTGCCCTGTAAGTTAAGAGAAAGAACATTCATGGACATCAAATGAGGTAACACAGAAAGTTTGAAAGCAATCTGCAAGAATGCAGCGTTCTGTTGTGTCAAATGCAGAGGAGAAATCAAGGATGATGAAATGAAAAAATAAAAAAAACTGATCCCTGAACACTAGTTTATTCAGAACTTGTTCAAGGGTAGTCTCCATAATGTGTCGTTTGCAGAAACCAGTTAAGAAAGTGTCATGGATACAGCATTCCTCACTCTTGCCCATTCGGACTTAAACTGGCACTTGAGCAGCTACTTGAACTTGGGCCGCCTGGGTCATAGTCAGGCCTTTATCTATCTATGCAAATAGTGTTGTTCAGAATATGAAGATAAACACAGGCAGCCATAATAATGAGACATGCTGGTAGTATGCAGTAGCCTCCTTGCCTGCTTCTAACAGGGCATGTAAAAGCTGCACATGGTTTGCTATCATTTGCCTTTATAGTCTATCTCCAAAACCAGTGTGAATACTTGCTGCCACAATACTCTCACCCAGGACTGATTATACTAGGAATAATTAATTATATACCTACTTTTTCATAGAATATATAGAATATATAGAATATGTTGCCTATTGATTTATATAGATTTCATCCATTTCAAATATCGGTCATTTAATGTTATGGCCTATTTTCGCACTGCATTTCCTTTTCATTTTCAAAGGCATAGCATATATCACTGAATCTTTTTTCATCAACCTTTTTTGTTCTTTTATTTTTCATACTTGTGATGCCATCAGGCTCTGAAAACTTAACAATAAATCACATGTAATGCGTTATACATCACAGTAATTCATACAGATGCTGTATCGCCTGTACCCAGTACCCTTAGTAATCTGAATGACATGACAATAACAATGTTCCCATTTACAGATCTGACCACTGTTTAACCTCCTCATCCTTACTACAGCAAGAGCAGACAGAGTAACACAAAAATCTGTGACACACATTGAAAACACTAAGGTAAGACATGTATCCTCAGTGCACTCTAAGTTCACATAGTTCCAAGGAAGCCTGTGCCACAAAAGATCTCACCAGAGCTTCATCTGAAAGAACTCAGTGAACCCAATGCAGTTCCACTTCTGGTATGATCCAAAGCACTTTGCCGCCATTTATTTATCAATAACTATTTCTTTAAGGGGCTCAGTGTCCTAATAAAAGTGTCCTCCAAGACTTCCATCAATGAGTTAGTATTTTGAAGTAGGAAGGACATACAACATGAATCATTCAGGCTGAAACTGTTTTTCTAGTCTGTTGAAATTAGTTTAAACTGACAAAAAAAACAGATGTTACCCATTGGAACTTTTTGCCTTATATCTCCAACAGATCTAAAGCCATGCTTTTAACTTGGAAGAAGATGGTAGAAGCTATCAGCTAGTAAATGTTACTGCTCATTTGAATATTCTTTGGCAGAAGTGTCATACATTTTTAGGCTATGATATTTGCAATATGTATTTGCACTTACTGTTGTGTGGCATTTGGAGCTGACTCAGAAATGTTACTGTGAGGTGTACACAAAGTGTTCTGTGAAAAGGTAAACAGCAGTGGTGGCTGGTGACTTCAAATCAAAGGGAAGCTGCAGGAGACAGCTGAATAGGTAGGGTCAATGGGAAGGGGTGTGGCCAACTAGAAAGGGGAGGAGCTATGCTCAAAACCACAAAAACTAACTAAATACACTGCCCTGGGTGCCAAACCATCATTATGAGAGTCCAATCAAGACAAAATGAAGTGTAGAAGAATAAAAATATTTAATGCATTGGCTGCATGACAGCTTACTTAATATCTCTAGATGGAAACAAAAAGGTTGTGAGGCATGAACAAATAAATGACTTTTTAAATACATTAATGGAATGCCAGTCAAAATCAAGTATAAGAAAAACAAGAAGCACTCAACTCAAACCACTTCTTGCACTGCAGTTCTAATTATAATTTATATTCAGCTTTATTAAAGTACCAAGTAACATACAGAAAGTAGAAATCTCTGATGCCCCCACTTGTAAAAATGTTTCTTATCCAAAACAGACCTGCTGCCTGACAACTATCTACTTGTTTCATGGGGAAAACATGATCAAAGTAAAAAATGAAAAGCAAACAAGAAATAAGCTCAAGATACATTGCTTAAAAGGATTACTGTACAGGTTATGGACCGCATGATTGGCATTCTGTTTAGTTTACGGTTAAAGCCTGCAGAGATGACTGGAAGTCTCCAAGTGTAATGAGCTTCTTAAAATAATGTAATCCTGTCCTTTATTACAAATACTGTCATATGCATTTCAATACCAAAGGCTTATACATTATCTAGTTAAGTATTCTCTACATAGCAACAGAAAGGCTTTCAATGTTGGCAATTCTTTAACAGTATGCTTATTAAAGCTTACTTGCATCTTACAATCTCAGCCAAGCTTACCTGATGGTCATTAAAGTATTGCTACTTAAACACAGAGCAACAGGCACTTTGAGTAATAAGCATAAATTAACAGTACAAAAAATATGACAGAAACAAGACCATTCTGCAAAAATCAAGGACAGATGAAAAGCCACTCAAGTACTTGTGTCTACCTTGGATGGGGGGGATACTCTGCACATTTACACTGCATAGCTACTACTTGCCTTGCTTTGACACATCCAGAGTCACTACATGGGGGAGTGGGGTGCAACAAGTATGTCACAATTTGAAATTTCTCTGGCTGACTGTGATGGCCCTGACACATTTGTCATACCTCTCAACCTCAGAGCAAGAAATCTGGACAAAGCCATACAAAGAAGTGGGACAAAGGCCCAAAAATAAGGGCAATTTTTAAAATATTGCTCTTATAAACTTAGAAAAATAATAGAATAGGTCTTGCATTAGTATGAATTTTCTGGATGGTATGAAATCTGAAACTCAAATGTCTGTCATTATTTTCTAACTTCAGTCTTTAAGGATTTGTCACTAATTTGCCAAAAAAAAAATACAATTTTATGAAAAATGGACCAAAAATGTGATGTAAAAATATAAAATAGCCACACAATATAGCTGGGAACCTGTCAAAGAAGGGACACTTTAAAATTAGTACTGCTAACTTGAGCAGCTTACAAAATAAAATAATCTACATGCATTTCTGAAATAAAAGTAATCTATAACTGATTATTACAGTTATTTCTTAATTGTAAACCCTCCATGTTTTCTTCCAAAATTACTATTTTGCGGAGGGATTATTAGGGGGAAGAGCAACACTTTGAGCCAAAATCAGGGACAGTTGAGAGGTTTGGCTATGTCTAATTCTATAAAGCAATTTATTTGCATGTACCTCTCCACCTGTTAATGCAATAAATCTGGACAAGGCCAAATATATTGGGGGAACATCTAAACAGTACTAAAAATTGCTCTTGTATAAACTGAGACAGTTGATAGAACAACAGGTCTTACTTTAGCATGCATTTTTCTGAAGGTTATGAAGTCTGAAACTCAGTGTGTCATTATTTAGTGACTTCATTCCTAAATGATTTGCCAGAAAACCACAAATTTTATGAGGAACAAACCAAAAATAAGAATTAAAAATCTATTCATTCTTTGAAAATCTGGACAGTTGGGAGGTATAGTTCAGCTGGGGCTGTGTTTAAGTTTGCCTCCCTTCCCCCTCGCAAAATCATGGTCGAATGGAGCCTCCCCCTGCAGCCATTCCAATGATCCATTACTTGGCTTGTTCACTCCATTTACCATAAACACAAATGTGCATACTGATTTACTTCTATGATGATTTGGACTTCATCTGAAAGTTTTATTTTGCATTTTACAGCACAAACACTAAGACATCTGCTAAACCAGGAGTGTCCAGTGTCAACCCCAGCGGCCCTTGGCGGAGAGCTCTTCCGCCCGCGACCCTTCCATTTAAAAAATTTAAAAAAATAAATTTTTTTTTAATTTCACTTTTTTGTTTGTTTTTTGCGCATGCTTCTCTTTTTTTTTTTTTTTTCCATTATACCAGCCAGCTTTCGCTGTGGTATGCGACAACCGTCTTACCGTGATGATGATTTTTGTAAAAAAAAAAAGGGGGTGAGCTACCGAAGGGCGGCGGCCGAGAGAAGAGAGTATTTATTTTGATTTGTATACACACGACTACTACACTACAACAAAAGGTAAGTTACAAGAGGAAGAGCAAGGCAAGGGCAACTGGTGTGACTCATTATTCTCTATATATATGTTATGGTGGTGTGGTGACAAGTTGAAGTTGAGGTACTTAAGGGTATATATGAACAATAGCCCCCATTTGTGTTGTAGTGTCCACACTGATGGGCATATGCAATGCAAAGTGTAAGTGCTCCTGAAGGATATTGCTGGACTGCCACATACTTGACCACGTAGTCCATGAAACTATTATTATTGGATCTGTGGCGGTATATAAAAATTACATTGTATGTGACAGGGGTATTTTTTGTATGTAGTATATCTCTATTATTGAATATGTATACAACAATCATGCATGTAAATAGCCCCATGCTCCCACTTTTTTCATCTCTTTCATTGTTTCATTTACAGCTTAAATTTAAAAAAATATGCAAATGCATTTCCCTTTATCCTTTTTATGGGATGTATCTACTATCAATCTCCTCTGTTTGATTCATTTTTTTTTTTTTTTTTTTTTTGTCTGTTCATAACATTTGGTGTTCTGGCAAATACCTGGGATGATCTGAGGATTGAAAGTCACTAAACTAAATAATGACATAGTTTTGAGTTTCAGACTTCAAATCATTCAGAAAATGTGTGTACACAAAGCAGCTGTTACTCTGTCAACTTAATAATATGTTAAAATCTGCCCTATTTTTAGGGCCTTTGTCCCACACACCTTCATTGTTTTGGAGGGGATGGGGATGGGAAAAACTAGCTTACACTAGATCACTGAGTGTGTTCTCAGCTCAGCCAGCCATACAGTGACAAAGATCATATCACAATTGTTTTATTTATATTATTTTTTTTTGTAGTTAGTCAGGGGAGAGAGAGCAGGCAAGTCAGCAGAGAGAGTTATGGCAGCTGACAGAGGCCAGTTAGCTGATGTGTTGCCAGACTAAAAAGGACTGTGTATGCTAACCTGACTAAAGCAGACATGATTCCTACAGCCACATTAGTACCACATGGCATTTTTTTTTTTTCTTTTTATTTTATAGACCTTTCTTTTTTGCTCTTCAGTTATGTTGAGACCTTTTCACCCCTCACCCGTTCTTACCCAGATTTTTTTTAACAATTATGCCCTTTGCAACTGAAAAGGTTGGACACCCCTGTGCTAAACAAACTTAGCATTAACACTTCTCTGCCCTTGAAACTCACATTCATTGAAACAGCATTGAAACCCACATTCAAAGAAAATACATTTTACCAGTGGCAGATAAAGATTAATTCTGGGCTGTTTTCAAATCATAGGCCCCTTGCATATGAAACATACATGTGCTCTTTGATACACCTTCCTATTGTTTTGAACATTTTTCCAGTAAACAATTAAACAAAACGCATGCACCAGTAATGACAAAATTGCCCAATTCAGAACATTTCCATCATAAAAGTCTACTGAAACTTCTACAGTCCACCATTATCAGTAAATATGCACAATTCTGCAGTCCACCATTATCAGTAAATATGCACAATTCTACAGTCCACCATTATCAGTAAATATGCACAATCTCTGAAGAAGTAAAAGTCATCTAAATAATTCCACATTAAATAAATCTGTAACTAATGAAGAGGTTGCTGCTAGCAAACACCTTTATATTTCATGGTTTCATCAAGAAATAAAGTGTCTGATGCCTCTGAGGAATAAATTGCCTATATTACATTAAAAATGATAATCTAGTAATATTGCAATAGGAAATGGAAGGAAATGGAATGCAAACTGATAACAGGCTCATAGTTAGTATCTTAACTTTTTCAGTACGGCAGCATTTACCCCTTGTGGGAGTAGAATCAACAACCTTCTGCATCAAAAGCAAGTACACAACTGTTGTACTATTAACAATGCAAGCTGACAGCATATGCTGCACTAAACTTCTCTTCCCCTGCAGCTCTCAGCTCCTTGTAAAATCTACTCAATACTCAACTGCATCTCAACTTCGCAGCACAAGAAATCTGGAAAAAGCCAAATTTACTGGGAGGGGGGGTGGTCAAAAGGCCAAAACCAGGGACACATTAAACATTGCTTGTATAATCTTGGAAAGTTGCTAGAATAAAATGCTGTGTTACCACCATACATTTTACTGCCAAGGTTCCTGTGCAAAAGAGTCAGAGCAAAATACCACTATGCCAAATCAGCTGCTTTGTGAAAGAAAAATGCTGTGTTACCACTATACATTTTACTACCAATGTCCCTGTGCAAAACAATCAGAGCAACATACCACTATGCCAAATCACCTGCTTTGTGAAAGAAAAATGCTGTGTTACCACCATACATTTTACTACCAATGTCCCTGTGCAAAACAATCAGAGCAACATACCACTATGCCAAATCACCTGCTTTGTGAAAGAAAAATGCTGTGTTACCACCATACATTTTACTGTCAATGTCCCTGTGCAAAACAGTCAGAGCAACATGCCACTACACCAAATCAGCTGCTTTGTGAAAGAGAGGAAGACTGAAACTGAAATGGCTATCATTTAATTAATTCAGTTCTCACCATAGCTGTCAACCTCTTAGCACAAAACACCTGGACAAACCCAGTAATGAGGGAATACAGCCATCAAACATATTCAGTGAATTCAGTTCTTGCCATAGCTGTCAACCTTAACACAAAAAACCTGGACAAAGCCAGTAATGGGGTAATACAGTCCCAAAGATAAGGACAAATTTCAAATATTCCTCTTATAAACTTAGAAAATTGCTAGAATAAAAGGTTGTGTTACTATGTATTTTCTGAAGAATATGAAGTCTGAAATTCAAACGGCTGTCAATTTTACTTCTGACGGAACAAAAACAATTTTTAGCAGAGGCCCAGGGAGAAATACTGCAGACGCATGTCTTTGTAAAATGGCAGGACACCAGAGAAAATCCACACAAACACAGGGATGAGATGCAGACTCCACACAGAAGGCACCCCAGCCAAGAATCAAACCAGAAAACCTATAGCTGTGAGGCAACAATGCTACCACTGCACCATCAAATATGTAAGGAATTAAACATTCAGAAACCTGAAGTCTGAAATTCAAATGCCTGTCAATTTTATTTAACATTTGTTAATCAGGACAATCTGACTTGGAACAAAAAAAACAATTTTCAGCAGAGGCCCAGGAAGAAATAATGCAGACATGTCTTTGTAACATGGGAGGACACAAAAGCAAACCCACACAAACACAGGAAGAAGATGCAGACCCCACACAGAAGGCACCCCAGCCAAGAATCAAACCTGAAAACCTGTAGCTGTGAGGCAACAATGCTACCACTGCACCATCAAATATCAAGCATTGCAACGTTTGGAAACCACAGATATTATGAGGAACAGATCAGATCAAATATGATGCAAAAATCTGCAATTTTTTTTACAAATGGTGGTGGGTAGGGAATTCAGGTCCTTAATACCTGCATACAGGGTTCAAGCCTGAGTATCTCTACCCACCACCATTTGTTCTCTCTGGCCACCAGTATATAGTAACTGGGGCATTTTACACACACACACACACACACACACACACACACACACACACACACACACACACACACACACACACACACACACACTTTGTTCTGCAGTATAAAGCCAGAAAGCCTTCACCTACCAGTGATGACTGACTGAACGAACACCTAACCGGTAATCCAAAACGAACAAAGCCCGCGCACTGACAGTCCCCGCGAGAGCAGCTCAGTCCTCTTCATTGGTTCTGACTGCGGCTGAAGCAGTTCGGAGCTCCTCTGTTCTGTGCGGTCATCACTGCACAGATTCCTGGTATCTCACAGCAATGATTGCTGGATACCTCTGTCTCCATATCCGGACTGCTGATAAAGGCAGTCTGAGTTGTCCACGCGGGACTCGTGAATTATTTTGTTTTACAGATTTTGTTTTGCTTTTTTCTAGGTGGGAGGGCTGCAGTCCAGCAGTCCGATAGGATGAGCCTCCCCTGGTAAACAGCTAGGGCAAAAGCTGCATTCCATCAACTGCACAGATAGACCAAAGAAATTCCAAATCCTCTCTTCTCTTATTTGATATATACTGCAGTGAGACTGTCTCAGTCAGCCTTCAGACTATTCACACATGCTTCTTGCTCCAGTCATACTTGGACTGCTGCTGGCTTCCAGCTAACAAGCAGAAAGACTCTGAAACAGCTTTGCTGAAAGACTGGTATAGTACTATACTCTCTGAAAAGGAACAAATGACTGTGATATGGCATCCTTCTGATTCTGGAACTGGAAAATCCAAAAAGGTAGATCCATAATCAGTGAGGGAAACTGTGTGCCAGATAGGGTAATTTACCCAAGTCTCCTGCAACTACATTTAAATTTAGCCTATGAGAGGAGATAACATCAAACGGCAAAGAACTATCATCAGTTTTATGCATCTCCCAAAGAGATAGTGGATTTAGAGTGCAGGACTATTTCACGGTGCCCTTCAAGGACCAAAACACTCATGAACAAGGAAAACCTGCTAAAAAAGGACTCATGGACTCTTGTTTAAATGGAATATTTAGTATGTTGTATGGCTTACCACACTGTCAAGAACTAATGTAAGTAAGTTGATGTTTTTCTGGCTTACCTGTTGTACAGTAAGTTTGTTTTATTGATTGATACCCACTTCAAATTAAGTTAATAATTAATTTTTTATGTGCTAATAAATTCTATTTTTATACAAATTTCAAACTGGTGCATGGTAGTGTTTTAATTTTAGCTTGACTGTAAATAGAAAAACAGATTTTGGAAATGGGAAAAATAAGCACTGAGCCAGCTTATCACCACTTACAGACAAATGTATTCATTATAATATAAATTATTGCATTCAGTCCTGATTCTTCTGACAAACTGACTGTGTAAACTAACACAGCTGCTCATTGCCACGTTTGTTAATTAACATGGCCAAAAGCTCATGTTCACCCATTGTAGTAATGGTAAGTGCCAGGCAATTTAGTGAACAGATAATGTTGGAGTTGTGTGTGCTTGTGTGTATGTATGGGGCTGCATATCAGACTGCATGTGTGTGTTTGCTTGTGAGGATACAGTAGGGTTTTAGTTAGGGGATATAGTAGCCTGAGGATTCAATAAACTCTGTAGCTCATCAGCCTACATGGAGTAATATTAGTTATATGATGTGGCTTGCACTGAAGCCTACATGGAGTTTATGTGGTTATGCGGTGAGCAGCAGCGCTAACTACATATTCATGCCATGCACCACATTTAAACATAAATAAGTGCATTTTTGTGGCTAGCAACAGTGTAAAGCCACACAGATAGCATCAGATATGCAGACTTGTTTATCTACAGCCAAATTAGGTCTGTGGGATTGCATGGAATGCCACAAAGATTATCAGGATTAAAAATATACGAATGTATATGGTCCAAACACATTATGTATACAGTGCAGAGTATCATGGAATCCCACTTCAGGCATTCTGTACAAAAGTTGTGTAAATGATCCATAATGGTTCATGAACTGCCATTTAAAATAAGCAGTCCGGGGGAGGTGTGTGTACTAAATAGGGTCACAAATATAAATTGTAGGAATGAACGCAAGGAAAGAGAACAAGTGAAACATCTTAATATACAGCAGATGAGGACATGTAAATGAAGACAGTTGTAGCAGGAATGCTAATCACATATTGACATGATACAGTACAGACTGCACAGTGAAAATGTTTATTATGTGATTGTCACACAGGGTGACATAATAATGGAGAAAATGTCTGTGATATTAGCATCCTGACATGAACAACGGAGAGGACGTGTATCAGGGATGGCATATATAGCAGGGTTTAGATGCATATTGTGAAGCTGTGCAAAATTAGTTGTCTGAATATGACTGTAATGTCAGCATACCTCTCCATCAAGTGGGAAACATAGTTAAAGGCTCATGGACAACAGTAAACAGAACCATGCACACTCATAGACAATATCAGAATAATACCACCAGTGATCACATGTCTATGACATAACATATGTGGTTATATGCAATCATAGATGGTTCTGCACAAACACACTTGTACAACTATTATGAGATGCCAGCAATCTATGAGACTAATCATGCACACCATCCTGATACTGTAGCATCTGCTGGAGGTGTTAGGAGGGACACTGCTATACCTGTATGTGACATTATGATCATCCAGGCTCATTGACAGGTGTGAATGGCATATATATGGCACAATCCACACTGTCATGAATGTAACTCAAGCCATCAATGTTGTCAAATCGCTATGTATGTACTGTGTGCATCACCAAAACAGGTATTACACATGCATCTGGTATATCACCTGGGGGTTCTGCACCATCAGACAGTAATGTCTATGTAACAAAAATAATACCTAGGTATGACCAATAAGATGTGTGGGAGCTCACTGTGGCAAAGGTTGTACACTTCAGTTACACGTGACTAGAAGATGTGTAGGAAGGTACATGAAGAAGGGCACATTGTACTCAGTTACTGGTTTGATGAAGGCTGTGAACTATGAAAGTATTGCGGCCTTTGATGTGGATGTCCTGCACAGCAGTTGTGTTACTTACTAGGGAGTAGACACTACTGAGCCCATACTGATGAACGTTCCGCATACCATCTACATCAGTACACAGGTCACATACTTATCAGTCTGCTCATAGGGTGTGATAGCTACATTGTCCTTGGGTTGTGCATTTGTTTTCATAACATAACAAATCCCCCCATGTTTTTGTGTCACTGCAAGTGTTACATTTGCTGTGGCAGCAATCTTTGGTGTGTATTGATTCTTTTTGTATTATACTAATATCACACTTGGAGTCAGTGATTGCCTACAGTCTGTAGTCTTTCAGACAGCTGTTTGGACAGAGGATGTGTATGTCATTCGTGATGTGTGTGACATAAATAATGGACAGAAAAGGGCTTAGCAGACATCTCTGATGTACAGACCTGTTCACTGGACCTGGGATATAGGTCACTTCATACATATCAACATATTTAGATGCCACATATGTGATCTGCTGGTCTACCCACTTGGTGATATAGGTGTTTATGGCTACATCTGACAGTGCTGAGTGAATACCTCAGTGTGGATTTGTGTCAAATGCCTTAGGCTTGTTAAGTTTAAAAGGATGATAGTGTTGTCATCATGCATGCCCTTGATGACCTCTTTGAGGACATCTAACAGATGTAACAGATATGATGTAGCATTAACAACTCACACAGGTCTGTTGCATTCAGCCAGGCTATTACTAGTGTCCATTTAGAAAAGTTAATGATGACATGTTGGTCTACCTCACAGATGAGCATAGTCGGGGGTGTGTCTATACATGATGCATTGGATGCTGTCTCCCCCAACTCAGATGGATGCATGTTGATGTGCACCCTTCTACAGGAACATAGCCTATGTGGAAGCTATGTTGAAGTGTGTATTCAACCGTGTCAGGAAGGTGTATGTGCTGAGTCACACTATAGGTGATCTTTGATGTTGTCACAGCCCATTGATTCTGTGTGATAGGCCTGGATGAAGGTAAGTCACTGCATATTGCTTATCTTAATCTGGCATAGGGTTTGTACACAATTCGCCATGCAGGTATCATTGAAAAACTCTCCCAGCTGGGGATGAACTCTTACGTCATTAGATGGATAACTAATTGGCTAATCAACAGAACACATTAATTTATTTTGTTTATTTATTTGACATTTGTTAACCAGGTTAGTCCGATTAGGTAGAGACTATTTTCAGTGGAGACCTGAGGAAAAAAGCTACACAACAAAACAAAAGATAGTAAACAACAGTAGATAACAATTATAAAATTGATAAAACTGCTTAACAGGATTGTAAAAATAACATTTGTAAAATTATTAACAGGGTAAAACAATTTCTAACAACATGAGAATAACAATATTTTTTTTTTGTGCAGGACAGACAAGAAAATAATAAGAAAAGCAACAAAATGTGCTATGCATAACATATTTCTGCCAAAGGTACGACAGATGGAAAGCTGCCTAAAGAAGGTGTATAATAATGCAGGAGGAATATAATATTATAGTAGCAGTAGTAAGCCAACAAGGAAGAAAGGTACAGTGAGAGGTTGGATGAAAAGTAGCTACAGGAGGAAAAAAGTCACTGGTAGTAGTAGGTGAAAAGCAACTTATATAGGAAGTATGCAAAAGAGTAGGACAGTAGGAGATGATTGGACAACATTCTGTATTATTGTAGTCTAATTAAATGTTATAGATGTTGCAGTTAAGAGACAGGGAGAAGTAGGCAGAATGTATAGCTAGCAGGAAAATAATTTATGTTGAGTCATTGCATGGCCATGACCATGACTTGCAGCAGGTATGTTTTAGTGCTATTTTGAAGGAGCTGAAATTAGTAAAAGAGCTGACATGTAGTAGTAGTTTGTTCCAAGCATTTGCGATGGAGTAGCTGTAGAGTAGTTTGCCAATATTTTTATTAGGCTTATAAACTTGCAATAGGTTCTGTTGAGAGCTATGGATAGCGCGGATGGGAGTATAAGGCTGGATTAGAGTAGAGAGAGAGGGGCAGAATGATGGATCATGTAAGACTGAGTGAGCTGTGAGAAGCTGGAGTAATAGAGTTTGGTACTGAAATTTTTTAGGACTATACAGTGATGAGTGTAATAGGGTAGATTAGTAGTGAATCTAGCAATTTTGTTATAGGTACATTCTAGTTTAGTCAGGAGATTTGATTGAAGATTTATAAGCATGGGGGTTGCATTGAGTAATGGGGGGAGGAGGAAGCTTGGGGAAGGGAGAGTCTGGGGGACTGAGATATTTTCTATGTATAGGAGTCTGAGTTTTTGATTGGTCATTTTTATGCATTGCTGAGTATGGAGATCGAACTTTAACTGGTCGTCGATAGTGATACCGAGGAGTTTGGTGTGAGGTTCAGTGGATATGGTAGTGTTGTTCAGTGAGGAGACAGATAGGTAGTCTTGTGATGTTGGAAGGTAGTAGGTAGAAACAGGAGAAGTTTAGTCTTCTTAGGACTCAATACTAACTGTTAGAATTAAGCCATCTTTTGACTGAGTGAAGGGACTTTTGGTTGAGGGTATGAAGGTGAGTAATGTTATCAGAACAGGAAATGATTGTGGAATTGTCTGCATATTGAATAATGGTAGAGAGCTGGGAGGAGGAGTAAAGGTCATTAGTAAATATATTGAAAAGTAAGGGTCCAAGGATGGTGCCTTGGGGAACCCCAATTTGGACAGGAAGGAAGGGAGAGAAACTAGATTGCCATTTAACAGCCTGGAATTTGTTGGAGATGTAGCTAGAGAAACAAGATAGTGAAGAATAAGACAAGTGTAGAGGCTGGTTTGGAAAGTAGCAGGTTGTGGGAAACAGTGTTGAATGCTTTGGATAGATTGAGAAACAGGCAGGAAACTAGCTTATTATTATCACAGGATAGCGTGATGCTATTTCTGAAGGATATAAGAGCAGTGGCAGTACTGTGTTTTGGATGGAAGCCATGCTGGGAGGGGGTAAGAAGTTTTTCTTGGAGGAGGTAATCAAGCAGCTGTTTGTGGATGCATTTTTCCAACATTTTAGACAGGTGTGATAAGATGGCAATCAGTCTGAAATTAGAGGGGTCAGTTGCATTACCACCTTTATGAAGGGGTAAGACATAGAATTGTTTTCCAGATATTAGGCACAGTGTTTTCCTGAATGGATCGATTAAGTAGTATAAAGATGAGAAAAACAATAGAATTAGCAGCTATTTTTAGGAATTGAGTAGGTCATTTTTCTACTAATGGAGAACAATTTTTTTAAGTTTAGATAAAAGGGACTTTATATAGGTTATGGAGACAGACGAGTGAAAAGATGGTACAGTGAGTGGAAATAGAGGATGTAGGATCTCTGATTTTGTAATTTCTGGTCAGGGTGCGGATATATTCAATGTAGACGTTATTCAGAAAAATAGCAGTGTCTGTGGGAGAGCTATTAGGATAGGGGTTGTGGGGAGATGGGCACCCAGGATGCATTAGTTTGTTAACAGATTACCAGAATTTTTGGGGGTTGGAGTGTGGATTTTCGAGTGGCTTATGGAAAAAGTTTTGTTTAATAAGAGTAACTTTTTTTTTTGGTTATGTTTTAGAGCTCTCTGCAGGTTTGAATATTAGTGGAGGATTTGGATTGCTTCTATTTTTTCCATGCTCAATCTTATTCATGATTGTTCGGGTGGCTTGTATTAGCCAGAGGGCAAATTAAGCTTTGATCCTTAATTTCCTAATGGAAGCCAAGTAGTTAAGTGTTTCAAGAAAGATGTTGTTAAAAAATAGGACAGATTCCTCTAGTGGGAGTTTGTAGAAGAAGGATCAGTTGATTGAGGAGAGCAGATAGTTGAAAGTGTCTGGGTTAAAGCTGGAGAGTTTTCAACAGTTTTGTAAAGTTGAGGTTTAAAGAGCTGGGTGGAATGTCTAATAATCAAGGTGGGATGGTGGTCACTAAGAGCATCAGTCAAGGTAGAGGGTTTATGATAAAGATTGTGGTTGGAGGTGAAGATATAGTCAAGAGTGTGGCCTGAGATGATGCACTTGTTAAAATGAGCTGGGTTAGAGATTAGCTGGGAGAATCCAAAGGGGTTAATGGAAGTGTTTGTAGAGTCAGAATCAAGGGCATTCCAATCAATATTGACATCACCCATGATGATGGTTTTATGAGAGATGTTTATAGAGATCCAAGAGAGAAAGTTTTCTAGGATAGCAATGTTATTGCCTGGGGGATGTAGATGGAGACTATAGCAAGCTTCTTATGTGGATTTATATGACAATTACAAATGAGAATTTCAGCTGGGTGAAAGTCTGAGGTGGTAATTGAGAGACGGAAAAGGGTGAGATGATTAGAGTAGAGAATAGCAACACCTTCGCCTTTTTTTTTTTTTTTTTTTTTTTTTTAGGGCGATCATGCCAGAGGATGTTAAAGCCTGGTGGAAGTATTTCCACATCGGGTATAAGAGACTTAAGCCAGGTTGGACAGAGAGGCATAGAATATCGGGGGGGTGTATGGACATGCAGGCATGGAAGAGGGAGACTTTGTTTAAGATACTTTGGATATTCATAGATAGTAATGATAGAGTTTTGGTAGGTGTGGATGTGAGTGGTTGGCAAGAAGAATTGAGGATAGGGTTATTGAGGTGGATAAGTAGGGACAGAAGAAGTATGGTTTGGACCAGAGTTAGGATGTATATCACCTGACAGCAGCAGTTTTAAGATAAGTAGTCTAAGAGAAGTGATGTGGTTGAACTGTAGGCAGTGTTTTGTTTTGCACCAAAAACACTGTGAAGAAACCAACGAAACACTTGAAACTTATCAACACCCAGTTGTAAAAGTCCATCAAATGAACCAGACTCGGACAAATGTAATTAGCGCTTTCAATCACTATTTAATATTGTGATCTTCTTCAGAAACAAAGTTACAATACCCATCCCTTCCGTTTATCTAAAATAATTAACTTGAACAGGAAATGACAAAACTGAACTAATTAATTGCAACAATTGCAAACAGTGTAGGCTTATTAGTAATTCATCTTCTATAACAATTGGGTATTCTCTGGAAACATTTTGGGCAAAAAAATACCATAATTGTAACAGTGATTATGTAGTCTATGTAGCGGCCTGTTCATCATGCAGAAATTATTACACTGGTAAAACCAAAAGAAACCTTAAACGTAGGATATATGAGCACCAATTGGCAATAAAGAAAAAAGATAAGATGAATGCTTTAGCTAGGCACGCAATGTCATGCAATGAATTTAAAAAGTTTGAATTTTTTTATTTTAGATAATGTAGAAAAAGCCTTATTTCCTGGTGATTTAAACAATGTATTAGAATGCAAAGATGCCTTTTGGCAACTGTTATTGGGTGCAGATAGAGCACCAGGTTTAAATTAAGTTATTAATTGAAAATGCTTTTTATTTTATAGGTAGGATATATTATATATTCATTTTAGAGTAAAAGCACATAGACTTATTTGAGTAATAAGTAAAGTGTGTATTTTAATATATCAGTTTATTTAAAAAGTCACTTAATTATTGTTGCACTAATTAATTAGTTTAGTTTTGTCATTTCCTGTTCAAGTTAATTATTTTAGATAAAAGGAAGGGATGGGTATTGTAACTTTGTTTCTGAAGAAGATCACAATATTAAATAGTGATTGAAAGCACTAATTACATTTGTCCGAGTCTGGTTCATTTGATGGACTTTTACAGCTGGGTGTTGATAAGTTTCAAGTGTTTCATTGGTTTCTTCACAGTGTTTTTTGTGTAAAGTTTTGTTCCCAGCTTAAATTACATCTGATGGCCTCGGAAATCTCATCCCAAGATGTGCTATTAAATTTGTCTACTCATTCGATAGTAGAAAATGGTATCACTGGTGTGCAGACACAAAATTTTAAAGCCGAACTTCTGGACACTATTGTAGAAATAGTTAAAGACTGTTTTCAGGATTTAACCACTAAACAAAGTAAGGAGTCCAAATTGGATGCCGTACATGCTGAGGAGGGTGACGTTTCACGTAGAAACGCAAGCGGTGTGGAAGCCGATAGCTGCACAAACCTTAACATTGCTAAAGGTTCAAACGAAGGAGACACGGAGACACTCCGCGGGGGAGTGTTGTTAAGGGTAACGTTTAGAATTACATTTGCAAAGAAAATGCGAACCCTTTCACAAATGTGGGCAACATAACTACCAACGAAAAAGTGAGTAATTCATTCAATGACAGTGTGTTGTGCAAAAAAAGTATATACAAAATGGAGAGGTTTGTGTTCAAACACGTAATTCTGGAGGTTCAGTATTTAAGAGACTGTATTTTGCGCAAAGTGGTACCGCAAGGCTTGAGAACACCCAAATTTCCGAATTGTGTAACACCAGGAGACAATTTAAGTAAGACATTGATAAATCTTTACAATGAGACTGGTTTACAGATGATGAACATACTAGTAGAGCATTATGAAAAAGAAATTGTCACTATCAAAGAAAATATAAGAATGTTGGATGAACGCATCAAAAACTTTGTTTGTTTTCCGAATTTTCTTGTATTGTATAATGGGGTTGAAGTGAAGGCTGACCGACATAGGGCCACTATTATTCTAAGAAAACAGTCTAAACTTAGAAGGGATATTTTGGCTTATAATCACAATCAAGCCTATATTATACAAGATGTTGTTGAAGATAGAGATGCAATCGCCATTACTGACAATACAACATTAGTGGCAATGGGGTCTGAGAATGACTCAAATTTCAGTAATAACATAGTCGCTAATGAAAATATGGTGGGAACATCAATAGTAAATAATTGAATTCCTTCTACAGACACTGCTGGTCCTTCCAGAGACCGAGCAGGAGTAAACAAAGAAGGAACAACAACGTATGCAGAGGTAGTTACAGCTACAACAGACCATGATAGTGCTCCTTTTCCCAAGGGGCAGGTGCAAAACAAACGGACTTCCAAGTGGTACAATTCCACACAAATGAAGGGCAAAGGGAAGGGCAAGAACAGGAGGAAATGGTGATTCAAAGGGAAGTCCATAATTATGAAGTGGACATTTTAAACTTGTCTGATGTTTCCCTTTCAAATGAGGCTGAAAAAGTTTTGAAAAAAGGTTTTTCATTCATTCCTACAAATGAAGTCAATACAGGTCAATTGTTAATTGACTTCAGGTTGTACTTAAGAAAATTGAATTTAAGTTATATTATGCATGATGTACTACAGTTCAACAGTTTAAATACAAAGGAGAGACCCAAAAGACCTAGTACTTTTAATCCTCCTTTACAGAGTACATTACAGGTATTTCAGAATATATCTGAAGGTGAATTCAGAAAAATGCATCTACCACATAGAGAGAAAAATGTACCCATAGAAGAATATTTGGCATTACAGTTGTTAAGTAAGAACACAGGGATAAGAATAATGAAGGCCGATAAAGGTGGAAAAATAGTAATTATGAATACCAAAGATTATGACAATGTAATAGAATCAATGTTGAAGGAGGTTGACAAGTATAAGAAAGTAAATTACGAACAAATAAATCAAAGTTATAAAAGTATAGAGTAGCTCCCGCTTTTGCCAACTTAGTTATGGCCAATTGGGAGCTAAAATTCCTGGAGTCACATCCTAGTTTCAACAAGGTAGAAATATATTATAGATACATAGATGATTTGTTTTTTTCTATGGACAGGTAAACAAAGTGAATTTGAGGACTTAGTCAAAGACTTAAATTCTACTACCACTTTTTTACAATTCAAAATAAGTGGATTTGGTAAAACTGTCAATTTTTTGGATTTTAATTTAGGAATAAATCATGAAACAAAGGAATTCACCAGCAAAATATATAGAAAACCTTATTTTGCCAATCAGTATTTACATAAAGATAGCTTGCATCCCCCACACATGAAAAAGGGTGTCATTAAAGGACAGATGATAAGACTTAGTAGACTTACTTCAAACAATGACACATTTGATAAAGAAGTGTCTATTTTAAGATTATTATTTGAAAATAGGGGGTATGATTCAGATTGGGTAAGAAATATAGAAAGTGAAGTTAAAGGATTAAGAAATAGTGTGGCCCAGCCAATCTTGTATTCAAAGGACATAATGGTTGACACAGCAAGCCACAACAGATTGGTTGATTTGGGTAGGGAAGGAAATGAGTACAGAGTTTCATTTCCTATACCAATAGTTAGTGAAATGTGGTACATTAAAAACATAATAGAAAATAACTGGGGAATAATAATGGGCAACAAATAGTTAGTGAACACATTAGGGATGGCACCAAGATTCACATATAAAAAAAACTAACATTAAGTATATGTTAGAATCTGAAAGAGAGAAGGAAGGAAGTTCCAGTCGTTTGTGCACTAATAAAAAAGGCACCTATAGCTGTAACAGTTGCAAACAGTGTAGCTTTATTAGTAATTCATCTTCTATAACAATTGGGTATTCTCAGGAAACATGTTGGGCAAAAAAATACCATAATTGTAACAGTGATTATGTAGTCTATGTAGTGACCTGTTCATCATGCAGAAATTATTACATTGGTAAAACCAAAAGAAGCCTTAAACGTAGGATATATGAGCACCAATTGGCAATAAAGAAAAAAGACAAGATGAATGCTTTAGCTAGGCATGCGATGTCATGTAATGAATTTAAAAAGTTTGAATTTTTTATTTTAGATAATGTAGAAAAAGCATTATTTGCTGGTGATTTAAACAATGTATTAGAATGCAAAGAAGCCTTTTGGCAACTGTTATTGGGTGCAGATAGAGCACCAGGTTTAAATGAAGTTATTAATTTAAAATGCTTTTTATTATATAGGTAGAATATAGTATATATTCATTTTAGAGTAAAAGCACATAGACTTATTTGAGTAATAAGTAAAGTGTGTATTTTAATATATTAGTTTATTTAAAAAGTCACTTAATTATTGTTGCACTAATTAATTAGTTTAGTTTTGTCATTTCCTGTTCAAGTTAATTATTTTAGATAAAAGGAAGGGATGGGTATTATAACTTTGTTTCTGAAGAAGATCACAATATTAAATTGTGATTGAAAGCACTAATTACATTTGTCTGAGTCTGGTTCATATGATGGACTTTTACAGCTGTGTGTTGATAAGTTTCAAGTGTTTTGTTTTAGTTTTGAATGGGAGTGAACAGAGAGAAAACTTTGAATGTGTGTATGGCAGAGTCAGGATGAGTAAAGAGAGATGGAGCTTATGGTGTAAGAGTTAGTGGGAGAGGAAGTAGCTGAGAGAGAGGTAACAGTAGAAGAATAGCTCAAGGGTGGGAGAGAGTATAGATAGGCAGTGGCAGTAGTGGTGAGAATGAGTGTGGGTGTTGCAAAGATAAGTAGGAAGCTAACTGGAAAGCTTGGTTTTAAGATAGACATATTCTATCAGATATGGGGAAGTGTAACAGGTTTAATGTACAAATGCTTAGCACTAGGGAGGGGGTGGAGAGGGGTAGAAGTCTATGGCAGTGAGGATTAAGTGAAGAAAATGTGAAGTGAAAAATAATTGTCAGGAGAAGGAAAGAAGCTAAGATTTGGTAGGGGGTGTGGTTAAAGTGGATGAGGTAGTTGATTGGAGATTATAGGAGGATGTTCAGAGGTGTTGAGGGTGTGGTTAGAGAGGAGAAAGCATAAATCAAATGAAAGTAGGGGTAGGAATGGGGGTAGGGTAGGGTAGTGGAGTGAGCCTGAGCATAGTGAGAAAGTTGATGAATCAACCTTGATGTACCAACACAGCTGTCATGGTTGGTGTACCCCAGGGATCTGTGCGTGGCCTTTTACTGTTTGGAATCTATTTCTCGACAGTTCAGGCTAAAGTTTATGGTCTTTGGCTTACTGTGTTTCCTGATTCTTGCATATTGGTGCAATCATTGAGCCAACTGATGATGATAATATACTGCAGGGGGGGTTACCACAGACAAATGACTGGTGACAAAGCTACACAGTCTACAAATAAATTCAATAAGGTCTCTTTATTTTGTCCTTCTGCAAAATGGAATTCCCTGCTTATTACAGTATTCACAACACTCCCAATATACTGAAACCAGTGATGCAAAACCTGGGAACAGACATAGACAGCAATCTGAACGTTGATCACAAAGTGTCCACTGTGTTATGAAAAGGCTATCTTATGCACATCATAAATCACATCATTGTATTCACATCTGAGGATTATATGATAGCAATGTACTTTTTAGAACACTAATAGAGCATAATTCTCCCCTTTGCATGCACCTCACCAGAAAGAAGCAGCAGCTGGAGTGACCATAGTGGTTTCTCAACAAGAAAACACAAAGCCTACAATCCATGCCATGTGTATGTGGATAAACTGAAAGCCATGTCACTGTAATCTGCAATGTATAAGATGAGGTGATTTCTGACTGGCCTCCAGTGCAGCATCTGACCCTGCACTGGTAGGAATATTGCAAATCCACAAATCAGATATAGGTCATGACATCAGCAGTGTCTGGTGAGGAGAATATAGTAATAGCAGTGTCCCACTTGCTGGTGTAAAAGGCTCTCTCTAATGTCAAGCAAGTGCACAGACACACACACACACACACACACACACACACACACACACACACACACACACACACACACACACACACACACACACACACACACACACACACACACACACACACACACACACACACACACACACACACACACACACACACACACACACACACACACACACACACACACACACACACACACACACACACACACACACACACACACACACACACACACGCACACGCGCACGCATACACCCCAGTTGGCTGCAGTGAGAACAAAATCCCCTACCTAAGCACACAGTCTAACAAATATAGAACTTTACACAAGTGCCATGGCACAAGTCTGACATTTGCAAGCCTGCAGAATAACTTATAGTGGATGACATCAGCAGTGGATATTGGTGAGGTGTTGGGAGGCCTATATGAAATGGAAGGGTAGGCATGTGCAACTGTGAAAATATTGTCACTCTATGGTATTGGAGTGGTAACTGTAGACTATACACTTATCCTCTTCTGGCTAGATAGACACACACAAACACACACACACACACACACACACACACACACACACACACACACACACACACACACACACACACACGCACACACATGCACACACACACACACACTGCAGTGAGAACAAACCCCCCTACTTATTGAAGTACACTGACTACAGAACTAAGTACTTTATGCAAGCACCACAACACAATAATGACTTTTACAAGGCTACAGGATAACTTATAGTGGCTGACATCAGCAGTGGTTTTTGGAGATAAGATGCTGGGAGGTCTGCATGAAATTGATGCGTAAGCATGTGCAACTGTCAAATTAGTGTCAACCCATGGGATTGGAGTGGTAACTGCATTATGCGCATGTATACTGATTTGGCTAGACAGACAGACAGACACACACACACACACACACACACACACACACACACACACACACACACACACACAGTTGAGTGCAGTGAGAACAGAGCAGCCCCCTACCTAAGTACACAGGCTAGAGAACTCAGTACTTTATGCAGGTGCCACAGCTCAAGTGTGACATTTACAAGGCCACAGGATAACTTATAGTGGATGGCATCAGCAGTGGATGTCAGACAGAAGATGTTGGGAGTCCTGATTATGTTCATAGGTTGACAGCAGGTTACTCAGCTAATTGCCCTAGGGCCTTTACAAGCCTCACCATGTAAAAACCAGAGTACCCCTACTGACCACAGTTAGATGGTCATGGTTAGCAGAGTGAATTTGTAATCATCACAGACTGCCCCTGTCCATGAGGGACATAGGTGTCACCGCTGGGGTGAATTTACTGTCACCCATCCAGTTATCAGGGTTGAGCTTGAATATGGTCATTGAGGAGCTCTGCTTCACATAGAATGCCTGCCTATTTCAGAGGCATGGCAATTGCTGGGAGATACATCTGTCTCTTCAGCATGTTCTGTCTATGTCACAGGCTAGGTTGAGATCCCTGGAGCAAGTTATTCTTGTCCCATTTAATTTGCAGATGTGCAGCATTTTCATTAGGGCAAGGTCTGAGACTGCTCTGCAGGCCAGGCACAGGTTTATTTATTTATTTATTTATTTATTTATTTATTATTTATTTTACATTTGTTGACCAGGATAGTATGACTGAGCTGGATAGCCCTTTTTCAGTGGAGGCCCAGGGAGAAAAGCTCCACAAATATTACAATAAGGTAATTAACAAATTTATACAGAAAACACATTTTTACAGTGAAAGTAAATAAAAAGTATAATAGAAAGCAATATATAACAGTACATAATTCTCCTTCTTCTGGCTTTTTCCCAGTTAGGGGTCACTGCAGCAGATCACCTGTCCACTTATGATTGGCAGTGGAGTTTTTATGGTGTTGAGTTGCCAGCCTGGCACCCAACCTTCCACAGAAGATACACACTCATGCCTAGAGCCAATTTAGAGTGTCCAATCCACCTACAGCATGTCTTTGGGAGGAAACCAGAGCACTCAGAGGAAACCCACACGACCACAGGGAGGACATGCAGACTCCACACAGAAGGCACCCCAGCCGAGGATCGAACCGGAGAACCTCTTGCTGTGAGGCAGCAACGTTATCCACTTCACCACTGCAGCCACCCATATAACAGTACATAATAGTTTTGTTAATACTGAAATAAAGAAGCAATAAAAAATAGTATGAAACAGTGTAGAAGCAATATAATCAATCATAGAGGGTGAGAAGGAAACATAGTAACCTTTTGGTGCTGCTGAGGGAGAAAAATGTGAGATGTGAAATATAATTAGTAGAGCAAGGAGGTAACAGTTTTTCATTGAGACACCAGGTATCAGCAAGCTATGGAAGGCTATGAAGAGCATTAAGGTAATGAGAGGAAGAGATAAGTAGAGCAAACAATATAGACAACAGTTAGGGAAGTAAACGAGGGATATTAGTGAAGATTAAGTGGGGTCAGTACAGTGACATGGACCAGTGACATTTCAAATATTCCTTGGTGGCAGCTTTGAGTTGTTTAATTTGGTTGAGGGATCTAATTTGTATATGCAGCTTGTTCCAAAAAATGGTGGGATGGTAGCTATAGAGGTTACATCCTGTCTTGGTTCTGGCTTTATAGACCTGTAGAAGCTCTAAATCAGAGCTGCATAGAGATCTAATGGGAGAATAGTGGGTGACTAGAGGAGATAAGTTGGGGCAGTAGGAAGGTTGATATAGAATGGAACGAATGATTTGGAGCTGAGAGAGGAGGAGCTGTTGGGGTAGTTATACCCAGTTTAGGTGTTTTAGTGACAGGCAGTGATGGGATTTATATGTTTGGTGTGCTGCAAATCTGGCTACTTTGTTATAGGTTGATTCAAGTTTGTGAGGAGAGAGGAGTTGACATTAGTAAGAATATGAGAACTGTACAATAGACTAGGTAATAGATAGGTATGAGAGAGGGTTACTTTTGTTTTGTTAGTGAGAAACGTTTTATTTCTGTAGAGGTGGCCCAATTTTAGATGAGTCTTGCGGATACAGTTATTGACATGTAAGTTGAACTTAAGTTGGTCATCTATTATGACGCCTAAGACTTTAGTGCTGGATTCAACTTTGATAGGAGTGTTGTTGAGAGACAGTATAGAGTAGGTAGGTTTAAGATGGTTAAGATTTTTAGGTAAGAAGAGTAGGAGTTTTGTTTTGTTTGGGTTCAGTATTAGTAGGTTGCTAGAGAGCCAGGTTTCAACTGAGTTAAAGGATGCCTGGGTGGTTAAAACGAGTTCAGAGGGGATGTAAGCAATGGTGGTGACTGTGGAGTCATCTGCATATTGTACCAGGGATGACTGGGGGCATGAAGTATAGAGTAAATTAGTAAAGATATTGAAAAGTAATGAGCCAAGAATAGAGCCTTGGGGGACTCCCATTTTTACTGGGAGAAAAGGGGAGAGGGCAGAAAGCCATCTCACTGATTGGTGTCGATCTGTGAGATAGCTATAAAACCAGGCAACTGTAGAAGTGGAGAAGTTAAGGTTAGGCAGTTTTGTTAGAAGAAGTGAGTGAGACACAGTGTCAAAGGCTTTTGAAAGGTCTAAGAAAAGGCAAGAGATGACTTTGCTATTGTCACTGGCCTGAGAAATAGTGTTTAGGAAGGATATTAGAGCAGCAGTAGTACTGTGTTTGGGGTGAATGCCATGTTGTTTGGGTGTGAGAAGGTTTTCCTGTAGAAGGTATTGTATGACTTTCTTGTGTATGCATTTTTCCAATACTTTTGAGAGTGGGGATAGGATTGCAATAGGCCTAAAGTTAGTAATTTCTGTGGAGTTGCCTCCTTTATCTATAGGTATGGTGTATAATTATTTCCAGATAGAGGGGACCTGTGACTCAGAGGTAGAGCAATTAATCAAGATAGATACAGGGAGAGCAAGTGAATCAGCAGTTTGCTGAAGAAAATAGGAAGGAATATTGTCTGCTGATGTGGAACATGGTTTTAGTTTGAAGAGTAAAGATTTGATGTAGCTAGTAGGAACAGATGTGAATGAAAAAGTAGTAGAAGAGTTAAGAGTAGTAGAGGACTCAGAGGATTTAATGGTCTGGTTGGTTTTAAGGTTACTTATGTTAGAAGGCAAGGGGTCAAGAGTAATCATTTTAGAAATGGATTTGATGAAAGAGGTGTTAAAGAAGGTAACAGTTTCTTTGGGTTTCTTGTCAGGGTAGGGATTGGGAGAGGAAGGGTTCCCAGGATGTAGTATTTAGTTAATAGAGTTCCAGCATTTTTTGGGATTTGATCTTTGAGAGATGGGAGGGTTAGAGTAGAATTCATTTTTATCTTTAATGATGTGTTTTTTTGTCAGATTTCTGAGTTCTTTATACTTTCGTAAATTGGTGGGGAGCTTAGTTTTCACCTAGGTTTTCCACATCCTGTCTCTAGATTTCATTAGGGTGCGAGTTGCAAAATTTAGCCATGAAGAGATGTTAGATTTTATATAAACTGTGCACAGGGGTGCAAAGCTATTGAGTATATTAAGAAGGCTAGAGTTGAAAGACTGGATAGCTTCATCAAGGGGAAGTTTGGTCAGGTTAGTCCAGCTAATGCTAGAGAGATGGTCTCTAAAAGTCTGGGGGGAGAAGTCAGTTAGTTTGCGGCAGGCTATATATCTGTGTGGCCTAATGAAGTGGGAAGTGAAACTAAGGACTTTTACTGGGGCATAGTCACTTAGGGAGTTGGGTAGTGTTTCAGAATTATGATAATTGCAGGGGTCAGAGATAAGTATCCAATCTATAAGAGTGCCAGGGTTGTGGGAATTATTGCTATGTGTTGGCTCAGAGATAAGTTGCATAAACCCATACAAGTTAATGCAAGAAGTTGAGTTAGGAGAAAAGAGAGATAGACAGTTGATTTTAACATCCCAAAGGAGCATGGTTTCATTCGGGGTGTTTTGTGAGAGGTATGAGAGAAGATTTTCCAGTTCAGGATTTTTTTTTCCCCTGGAGGAATGTAGATGGCTGCTACAGTAATCGTGGTGTGGTTGTTAAGGTTAAAGTCTGCTATCAGAATTTCAGCTGGAGGGAAGTGTGGGGTATGTTCGTTAACAGAAGATAGAGTAAGTTGGTTGGAATAGACTATTGCAACTCCACCCCCTTTTATTTTTGGTGATCTAGACAAAGGATATTATAATTAGGAGGAAATATTTGTGTATCAGGATGTTGTGGTTTCAGCCAGGTTTCTGTAAGGGTGATTATATCAGGGGTATGGTAAGCTACCCAGGCATGGAAGTCACTTACTTTGTGAGTATGCTTCTAGTGTTTATTGAGTAAACTGAGATATGTTTTCTGGGACATGTAGGATGTGCTATTTTAGTAGTAGTTATATTTTTGATTGGAAAGTGAGAGTTCGGACCTGTATTAGGATGAATGTCACCTGCTAAGAGTAGAGCTTGTGATAGAAGGAAAAGTTTATTTTTATAGTGAGGCAGATAGAGGTACTTAGTTTTAGCTTTGTGAAGACTAACATAGGAAGGTGGAATTCTGATTTTAGGTAGAGAGGTATGCAAAGGAAGGATCGATGGGCAGATAGCTAAAGGCTGTTGAGTAGATGGGAATTCATTAGATTTGGGATTAGTTGGATATTTGCATATTGAAGCTATGTGGTAGTTTTAAGACATAAGAC
The DNA here is from genome assembly GCF_019279795.1 of Protopterus annectens. NCBI lineage: Eukaryota > Metazoa > Chordata > Ceratodontiformes > Protopteridae > Protopterus > Protopterus annectens. The sequence goes on along the minus strand of NC_056725.1, from coordinate 1,491,134,978 downwards.
TGAAGAGGAGAAGTAAGGGTGGGAGGAAGAGAAATGTATAAGTTGAGAGAAACATGTTCTTATGCAAAGTATACTTATAGAAGTTGGAGTACTTAGAGCTACAGTAATGTGGAGGTTATTGTTCCTAGAGCTTAAAGAGAATGAGTGGAGGTTAAGAGTGTTTAACAGTACGTGGGGTAGGAGCAGGGGGAACAGTTAGGAGGGTGTGACGGTCTGGTTATTTAAATATTTGAAGGAGGGGAGGAGCTAGAAAGTATGCAGTTGGCAGGAAGGGGTGGGCCTGGAGGGATGGTACTTCCTATGAGGTTAGGTATAAAGGAAATTGTATGGGGGTGGGTGGGAATGGGACTGGGTAGTGGAGCGAAGTGAGCCTGAGTGGAGCAAGGACGAATGGAGCAGGCTGGCCACAGGAAGATGTCATCTGGCACAAGAATCAATCATGATTGATAAGTTAGCTGCAAGGAACTGTGAGGTGAGACAGTCAGGAAAAGTGAAGTGAGTTATATGGAGGGGGAAAGAGTAGAGAAACAGGAAAGTGAGGAAGAGTGAACAGCAGAAGGAGTTATCTAGGAGGTGAGAGACAGAGTCTTTGGAATGAGTTACAATGAGAGGAGGTCTCAACAAGTACAGCAGGTTAATAGGGAAGGTAGATATGCACATGCAGTTAAACAAAACAAAAGTACGAGTGCAGGCAAGAGGTACTAGAGGTGGCCTACTTCACTGTGCTGTGAAGCGTTTATTGATGTGTTACAGATAGATGACATGGAGACATTTTGACAACACATAATAGAAAATAAAAAAAGAGATAAGGGTTGGGGTGAGAGAAAAAAAGGGATAAAATTAGTGCCATCATATGTGGCATACAATGCATTAACACAATTATACAAATATTTTATCTGAAGTATTACATTTAAGTATACATCTTGACAACTACACACTATATCTACAGATTACTGACAATAATCCTTGAAATGTGCATGTATTTCACATATGCTTGGTCCAGTTATAAAGACTGCAGTTAACAACAGGGCATTTATGCCACTTGTATAGAGTTTAATTCTATGTAATATTATTAAAGAAATGCAGAATTGTATAGTTGTTACTCATGGTATTTGTACCCACAATCTCTGACTACAGTCTTATACTTGACTCCTAAAGTTGGTTTGTGCTACAGACTAATGTATGGATACAGTTAGGATATGCATGCTTAGTTTGGTATAACTGTATAAAAAACCCAAAAATCTATCTTTAACTTTTAAAGCTACAATAATACTTCTCTTGTGCTGCACACATACTATTTGCTTCTCTCAGTCTTTCCATTCAATCAGCATGAGCCCATCAATTAAACATCATTTTGGAATTAGCTCTGGAAAGGACAGAAAGAACAGATATGCATTATGCATACTAGTCTTGCCTAAATTTAGCTTTCTATGTATTACAAATACTGTCTTATTATCATACTTACACAGCTGTGGGATGTCAGCAGTTTGAAACTCTGTCAACCACTGGTTAAGCAGATCCCTCTTGTGCCTCTCTAGGTCATTAAAATGATACCTACATAGTTCTTCAATGCGCAGGATGCCAGTTGCACTGGATACAGCTTGAGCCAAACTACGCCAGGCCTCAGACTTGTACTGAGAGCTAGAATAGTCTCCCTGCAAAAGCCTTTAGCTGTGGCACTTTACCAGGAGTCCAATAAATGCCCTGGACTCCTGAACACCTCTCCTCTGAGCACTAACTTGGGCACATTCCCCTCTAACTCTAGATATGTCTAACACCCAAACTGGAGCAATGGCAACTAATGTTTTCCTGCTAATTCCTGCTATCACGTTTACTGGTAGTGCACAAACCTGAGAAATGATGCCAATCGCATTTGTGAGATGTTAAGTGGAGAGCAGCAGTGCCAAGCTGGGAGGAAATAGATATTTTAAATTGGAAGGTTAATCTCACACTTGACCCTAGATTGAGGGGTGTTTGCTGTTGGGGTTAGGTGAGTTAAGTTTGCAGACATGCACTGGAGGCATAAATGTCATGATCTAACACATTTGTTTTTGGCTTTATACACTGCTTAAATTGTTTTTAAAGCATGAGGTTTAAACCTAGGTATAAGGGACAAAACATTTTCTTCCATAGTGGTGATTTTCCATCTTTGACACAGAAGAAGTGCTGCTCAGACATAGTCAGGAATTATTCATGAATACACATGATAGTTTGAATTGTTACACATGTATGCATATGACCTGACAAGATTTTTGTATACAGATCCAATTATGTATGTGTGTTATACAATTGTGAAAGCCATCCAAGTCTAGATAGCAGAATTATACTTACAGAAATACAGTAGACAGTATACCCTCACTCATACATCTGAAAATACAATAAGGGTGTCTTATCACTCATACATATAATTCATAACAGCTCCACTATCTAAAGTGTTTTAAGTGAGATTGAATATAATGGGAAATGGACCAACCATAAAAATGTTTGGAATGCCCTGTATTAGCACCCAGAACCATGTGTATAGCATCCCTACACTTACACCTGTTGCCACAAGAATGCTGAAATAACAAAACTGCACTGTTACAACAGTAAAAATAGGTTGCATACCCTGTACTAGAACCCAGGACTATCTGAATTCTAGCCCTTCACTTACACCTGCTGCTATAGGAGTAATTGCATGACAGTTCCATAGTTAGACAATCCAAGGCACCACAAGACCAAGAATCAGCCGGAATTCTTTTAAAATCCAACTTTAATTTAAGCACAAAAGCACATAAACGCACACATTAAAACCAGTGTTTTCGTTTGAATCACTTCATCAGATGTGGGTCAGAGAACAATTAATGCCTTTTATAATCCTCTAGGAGGTTAATTATCCAATAAAAAACATCCAATTTAAAACATCATTAGTCCTCATGAATATTCATGTTAAAACCTTGCTTGCAGAAAAAAACACTACTAACCATAAAACGTTGTATAAAATGCTCATAAATATTAAAAAACATGATATACATTTTACAAACTTAAAAAATACATCACATGAATTTATAAAACCATCAAATGCTTAAATATCTTGGATAACTTAAGCAACTTAAAACCATTTGTATTAAAATAAAAGTAAAATGTTTTTAGCACTCTCTAGTGGTTAAAGTTAAAATTGCATTAAAATGTGAAAGAAAAGGAAAAGCACCAAATACACATGAGCAGCTAGTACCTTGTTATATAATCCTATAATTTAGCTGCCCTTAGTTTCAACAGGGGTACAAGAGAGATATTCTCATTTAAACCTGGAGGGGATGTAGCTTGAAGTGTTATTTGCCACCTGACCTCTTTATATTCTATTTTTTCTTCCCATTGTACCCCTCTAACATCTTTTTTGACCGCTTCCAACACAAAGAAGGAATAATTAGCATTGACACATATTAAAGAATGTTAAAAAAGGGCATTTTTTTCTTTCCTGTTTTGCATATCAAATAGATGTTTGTATATCCTCCTTTTTAGCTTATGTTCAGTTTTGCCCACGTAAAAAGAATGACATACCTCACACAGAGCTAAATAAATAAGGCCATTGAGTCACAGTTAAAATATCCTTTTCTACTTAAAACCACATTTCTACTGTTCAAAATTATTTCTTCCTTATTCATTATAAACCTACATTGTGAACATCGCCCACATTTGTAGGTACCAACTTTATTCCTTCCATTGGACAGTTCCATAGTTTGCTAATCATTTTTAAGTTCTCTGTGTTAACTGCTGCACAGTGCTGCTTAGAGTGTTTGTGTGGTGCCCAACAGAATCAGTTGAATGTATCCATTTTCAATTATTGATTGTCTGCTTCCTATCTGCAGGTGTTCAATAGCTGCAGCTGATGGGAAACCCTGCTAACCACCATGCAATATTGCTTAGCTGTGTTGCATGATAGAAAGCAAAAACTGCAAAATGTATCCTTTTTGACCTTTACACTTTTTACAGACACCTTGTCTGCAGGTATTCTGTCTGCTTCCTGTGTGGGCCACTAGTCTGGGTTTGCACACTGCTCAGCACCACATAAATGAGATAAGCACAGTGAAACCTGGCATTCATTTTCTGTATTTCCCTTGTTTGCACTAAGCCATGCACCATGCAAACAATGGCAAAAAAATAAATAAATAAAGATAAAGGAAAATTAGTTGAAATGAATAAAATCAGTCTATGAACTAAACACTACAAAACGTTTGGTAGTACATATGAAATATTTTTAGATAGGTCTAGATTTGACCTGTCACTCCAATGAACCTCCAGAACACAGTAAGGGTGCCTTATCTCTCTTTGCCACACAAACAGCTTTGCAGAATGGAAATTAAATAATTCTGCATACAACCAACTTTAACATCATCCACAGTATTAACAAACCATATGACAGTTATTTGTACAGGTATTAATTTCGGATGTAGTGCACTGAGTGATCACAAAACCATTTATGAGTATTGCTTGCAAAAATGCAGGTCTGGCTTATCTCTCTGTGTTTGCTGCTCATTCTTCTCTTACCTGACCAGTAATCTGAGACATGCAGTCTGAAAGGTATTTTATATCATTGTCCTTAAAATATGTGAGGATATTAAATGGCAATAATATACAGTTGTCAACAAATGAAGAGGAGGTCGGATGTTAATGAGCAGAACCTTGAATTGGGTGCTGCATACTTACATTTCCAACCTTGATAAAATTACTTCTACACTTTGTAAGTCTAAACTGACACATCTACTGGAGGTATGGCAGTCTGCATTGCTGCTGTGTTTTCCTTCTCCCTACCAGTAATCATTCACAGTTGCAATCAATTAGCAATAAAGACTGAGGGAGTGCCTGCAGTATGTTTACATCTGCTACACAGAGCAACATATTCAGGATTCAGCAATTCTAAAGAATGTACACCTCATTTGCATCTTCACCATTCTCACAGCCCTGAATCTACACCATAAAAAGGTGACCATGTAGCTAGGGAACCTGAAGGTGAGGAGACTTGTTTATGTGGAGAACACAGAAAAGGCTATTATTTTGGGAAATATCTGCACAGAAGAATACTGACCTTGAGAAGGTATGCTTGCTATATACTACATATGCTGAAATGTCATTAAGAACAATTCTGTTTAATATCCATCTATCTATCTATCTATCTATCTATCTATCTATCTATCTATCTATCTATCGGGTCTACTTCAGTAAAGCGAAATACCACTTACCCGAAATTCAGATAACGACAATGAAAAGGCTGACAGCACAAGAACAATGATACCCTGGGACTCATCATTCCAGGTAAGTAAACATTTGGCCATCCTGTCAAACTTTGCTCCTTACCCTGCAGTAGTGCAGTCTCGGAGTTGGTATAGCTAGTTAGGGGGTGTGGGGGTGCAGCCCCCCACATAGGGGGTAGGCGAAGCCCCCCACATTGGTGAGTTTGCTTTCATTTGGTTTCATTTGTTTTTAAGGATGGCCAAGCATTTGCTTACCTGGAGTGGTAAGTTGGTGTTAAAGGACATCGGTGTTCTCGTGCTGTCAGCCTTTTCGAATTGGTTATCTGGATTTCGGGTAAGTGGTATTTCTGTCAACTGAAGTAGACCCATATATATACATATATATATATATATATATATATATATATATATATATATATATATATATATATATATATATATATATATATATATATATATATATATATATATATATATATATATATATATATATATATATATAACACCACTCTTAAACATTCAACTGTGGTACCACCTTTATCATTCTTATAAGAAAAGCGCAGTCCGGGTCTGAACTGTCTGCAAACAGCTAAAGTTAACTTTGAACCTCACACCACACTTAAGTATTCAACTGTGGTACCACCTTTATCATTCTTATAAGAAAAGCACAGTCTGGGTCTGAACTGTCTGCAAACAGCTAAAGTTAACTTTGAACGTAACACCACTCTTAAGTATTCAACTGCGGTACCACCTTTATCATTCTTATAAGAAAAGTGCAGACTGGGTCTGAACTGTCTGCAAACAGCTAAAGTTAACTTTGAACCTAACACTACTCTTAAGTATTCTACTGTGGTACCACCTTTATCATTCTTATAAGAAAAGCGCAGTCTGGGTCTGAACTGTCTGCATACAGCTAAAGTTAACTTTGAGTATGTGTCTACCTGTTTGAGCCAATATTCATTTTCCCCTGGAGAGCACTCTGCTTTGGCTTGTAAGCAGCCCCCCCCCAACACACACACACACACACACACACTCATCTTCCACTTTCTCTCTTATTCCCGTCTGTTAGAAAATAGTATCCATAACTGATCAATGCTGTGTATTTGTTAATTTAAACTGAGACCACAGTAGCCTACTGATACAAGGTTATCCTGTTTTTCCACCAGAGAAATGGTTAAGAAATGACTTACAGTTTCAGAGCAGTCCTTGGTCAAGTGTGATTGTTTCTTAAACACAAACTTGTCTTTACTTTAGCTCATTAGCAGCAGTACAAAGAACTGCCTGCTCACACCCTTGTTCTCCCCTCCCCCTTCCCATTTTATTACCTTAAGACAATCTCAAAGTTAATAAATATTACCTGTGGCAGGCACCATTTTTAAAACTACAACCACCCTTGTCACTATCATATGTTCATTTATCAGTTAACTCTGTTAACTGATTGTTTCCAGCCCCCTCATAACAGCAACTAACAGGGTCTCTACCCGCTTCGCTCCCCACCCTGCCCCCTATTCCCTCCCGCCCCCAGTGGTCCCACCTTTTTTACACTCACAAACCCCTCCCATCTTTCCAATAGCTGACCACAGTGCTAACCCAACACTACCTCCTCCATCTTCCCACTACTATCACACCTCCTCAACTAACATGTACAAGCATACCTTACCTATGCTCACTGCATGCACTCTCCTTGCATATCTTACATCCTACCAAAGCTCCATCATTCCCCCACTCAACCACTACCACTGTACTGCTACTCACACCGCCACTCATGTCTCACCTTCACTCAGCTCCCCTCCCACCAACTCAAGAACCATCCCTATGCACCCCCCACATATTCTACCAATGATATTACTCAAATATAAAGCATCCCTACAACTTAACATAGTAACCCTCCCACCATACCTATTACCCACAGAGCACAATCATAAAGTTTCCCTCATAAACAAACACATTCAAAAACTGAGAAAACTAATAACCTCATGCATATCAAAACTAGCCCTAAGTGGAGACATCCACCCCAACCCTGGCCCTACCATCTCCAACCCCAATCCTCATAATCAGACTAGAAACCACAACTTCTCCCATATTACAGCCAATAGAAAGCCAAGTGACTTCCTTCTACTAAGCCTAAATATTAGAAGTATATCCAACAAAGTCCATGAACTCCATGCCACCATAGACTTGCACTCCCCAGATATAGTCATCCTGACAGAAACCTGTTAAAACCTCACATTACCAGTGAGCAAATACTCCCTACAGGTTACGGCATACTAAGAGTAGACCGGCTAAACAAGAAAGGAGGCAGTGTAGCTATAATATTTAAACAGCATCTAAACATGCAGATCTTAAAATCATCAGCTCCATAAATAGGCAATGAAGAAATAATATACGCCAACCTCAAAATATACCAAAACAAAACCATCAACATAAATGGATGCTACCTCCCACCTGGCTAAAACATCCCTCCACTAGAAAACCTCCTCAGCTGGTCTACCCACCATCTGCCCCAAGAAACTATCATTTTAGATGATTTCAATATTGACTGGCAATCCTGTTCTGGCAACCATCCAACCAATCATGTAAACCTTCATGGCTTCACCCAACTAGTCCAGTCGCCAACCAGGATAAATAAAAACTCCAGCAAGCACACTACCCTGGATTGGATACTAGTCAGTAAGAGCCCCCAGTCATATATAATAGGCTGCTTATCAGATAGCCTCGGTGATCACTCCCCAACATTCCTACTCAAAAAATACCTATACCAAGCTAAACCTATCATCTACCGTCAAATACGTAAAAAACTAAACTTTAACCCACTCACATTCATCTCATCCCTCAAAGAATGTAACTGGCATCCTCTAAAGTACCTCAGTCTTGATGACGCAGATGAATTTTTTAATACTACCTTCCTGAGCATCCTTAATTACCATGCCCCATAAGACTTTCTAGAACCAAAGCACAACCCTGCCCATGGCTACAGAAAACCACTAAGTCAGAAATGAAAAACAGGGATAAAGCCTGGGAGCACTGGCACAAAACTAAAACTCCCTCAAATAGACAAAAATTCCTAGAACTACGCAATAGAGTCAAAAAGCTAATACAACAGGACAAATTCCAATACTACCAGTCTGCCCTAGACTCCTCACAACATAGCCCAAAACAATTCTGGTCCTCTATAAACTCTATCCTCCACCCAGGTAAAATCAATACCCTTCCTCCTAACATCCCTCACTCCTCAGAAAATATTGCTACCTCATTCAACACACACTTCACCCAAACCATACTATCACTAGCTAAACAACACAACCCCCTTCCCCTCCAACCCACACCTTCAACTAGTAATCTCTCCACTGCCTTCTCTTTTTCTCCAGTACCTACCTCCAACATAAAAAAACTCTTAACTAAACTTAAACCCACCAAATTAGCAGCAGACAACCTCCAAAGTGAATCTTGATTAACCAATCTCTGTCAGAAAGTTACGTTCCCACACTGTGGAAAGTATCACATATAATTCCCCTCCACAAAGGTGGACCCTCCACAGAACTAACCAATTACCGCCCCATAGCTATTCTCTCTCCTCTCTCCAAAATACTAGAGAGATGCATACACTCTCAGGTCTCAGACTACCTCCTTACTAACAACCTCCTTTCCAGTACTCAGCATGGTTTCCGACCAAACCATAGCACCACCCCTGCCTTACTCTCCTTTACTAACACTATCCTTCAGCATAAAAGCAATGGTTATCGCTCCTCTGCTACTTTCCTAGACCTATCTAAAGCATTTGACATGATCCCACACAAACAACTTATCTCTGTCCTCAATAACCTATCCTTCTCTCAATCAGTCACCAACTGGTTTCAGAGTTACCTGTCTGACCGTCAACAATCCGTTGTATGGCAGAATGACATATCACCCCAACTTCCTGTCTCCATAGGGGTTCCCCAAGGATCCATCCTTGGACCCCTACTCTTCTCTGTTTACACCAATAATCTAGCCTTGGCCACCAAACATGGCACACTCATACAATACGCAGATGACTCAACCATCATCTGCTCAGCCCAGTCCCTACTCAAAATGCAAAAAGTCACACAGGAAGCCTTTTCCTCTGTTGAAACTTGGTTATCCAATGCCCAATTAATACTCAACCCAAACAAAACTAAACTACTCATCTTCCAACCCACCAAATATGCTCAAAACAAGTCTCACTTTAACATCACAGCAAAAGACAATGCCACTATATACCCAACTGAACACACCAAATTGCTAGGAGTGGGAATAGACAATAAAATAAAAATTGACACTCACATATCCATGACCATAAAAAAAGTCCACAAAAAACTAGGAGCGTTATACAGAAATAAGCAACTTCTCACCAGAGCAGCAAAGATTTCAATAGCAAATTCCCACCTTATCTCCACCCTACTTTATGCCTCTCCAGTATATACCAACCTAAGGCAATGCTAGAGACCTGCTACAACAAAATTGCCAAATTCGCCACAGGGGCATCCTACCATAGTCACCACTCTTTCACTTGCTGAACTGGGCTGGCTTGAACTCCCTCACCTCCTTCAGTGGTATCAACTCTCACTCACCCACAAACTAGTAAACCATCCTCTAAGTGTCCCATCCCTCTAGAATCTACTCCAACGATATTGCACCACCAGACCGCTAAGATCCAGCAACAAAAATCACTTGCAGATCACTAAAGCCAATAACTCTGCTTGTGAAGCACTATTCTCTTGCACCATAGCCAAATTATGGAACTCCCTCCCATCCACAATTACCTCCGTACCATCATGTACCCACTTCAAAACTTTACTAAAAGTGCACCTAAAAACATGCTGGCTATGCCCTTGCAACTCCCACTGTAATATCACCCACCCCATCCAACCACTACCTTTCTTTCCACTCCACTATCTTGATTATAGCAAGCTCAGATGCTCATAAGCCTAGTACTTATTATACAGCAGGAACTTCTTATTGTAACATTTGTTAATGTCTGTTATGTACTTCACAGATAAAGATACTAGTTGTCTACTGATGTACTATGTTCTTCATCTGTAAATATGTTGTAAGTAATTGCTATGTTAAATTGTTAATCGCTATGTAATCCAATGTAACTACTGTCTGTTTATTTTAACTGTGGAGCTTTTCTCCCCGGGCCACCACTAAAAATGGACCTACGTCCAGTCAGACACTCCCGGTCAACAAATGTAAATAAATAAATATATATATATATATATATATATATATATATATATATATATATATATACATATATGATATATATATATATGATATATCATTTCATATATAAAGTATTCAAGGCAAAAACCTGGGTTTTGCCCCCCTCCCCACTGTTGTGCGATATATATTAATTTGCAAATGCTACTTTTATCTGTAACCATTACTTAGAAGTGCACTGATGGCATGCGCATATTTGTCAGGACATTTCACAGGTGTACATGACTGTCAATAGCTTAAAATGGAATGTTCTGTGTTAAATCTGTAGACATGTTTCAGAGAGAGTTCATCTGATAGCAATTTTAGCATTTCTCTGAAGGCTTGTTAGCAAATATGCTGTTTGCCTGTTCTATTGGGGAGGGGGAGTGAAGTTGCATTTCTGTTTTGGCATAAACTAGGATCTGTTGCTATTGTTACTCTCCTTGTTTTGCATCCAGCCTTGCTTTGTGTGTGAATGTAATATGTTACAACCACACAATGCCTGTTTTTCATATTTCAATGTCTTGACTGTTTTAAGTTTCTCCAGTGGGTAATAGTGGAATGCTACTTTTTCTGTTTTATCTAAAATAGGAATTTTTTAGTTATGTGATACTTATGTGTATTATCATTTTGTTGTTTTTTAGGTCACCTAGGTCTATGGCACCCAGGCATCTCAGTCCTTGAAACGCCCTTTCAGTGACCCTGAGAATCAGGTCACTGTAGAAACTTTCAGGCAACATGGTGACTTTCTACTTGAGAGGGGACATGGAAATATGTCAGGCAGAATGCAAATTTGGCAACAGATAGTTGCTGATGTGAATGCAGTACACAGCCACAGCAAATGTTTGATCAGGTGTGTCATCGGGCCACTGACATGATCTCATCTGCATGGAGGAAAGCAGCTGCAGTGGCCATTGATCGGATGGGTACCAGGGTGGCCTGCTACACAGCCACCACTAACAGGAAAGTGCAGAATAACATGTCCCTGACATTGGTGCTACTGTTTCAGGGACAGCAAGTATGTCCCAGGCAGAGCTTCCAGGTAGACGTATGTATCTCAGTTGTTAAATACTCTTGTATAGTAAAATATTTACAGCAATATGTTAGTTCTCTGTAACAATAAATTGGTGTGAGGGGAATTGTAGATTGTTACAGTTAACAACACATTCTGATTGATTACACATGGGTTTAGGTTGGACTTGTCATCCAAGTTCTTGTTGAAAGTATAGCTAATGGACATATAAAGGTCAAAACATTTTAACCTCCTGTGTTACTGTTTGTTATGATGATGTTGTCCTTAACTTTTGCTTAACTTCTTCCAGGACCATCATCCATGGGAAGCATAGCAATTAACTGACAATGATAAGCCAAATAGCTTCTTTGTCAGTGGTGATGAGCAGTTCAAAGAAATATATAACTGTTATCCATATGTGTGATGTGGGTGTCAGGATTGTTGTGTGTATTGTAGGACTCTTACTATCTGATGACAGAGGACCAGCACATTCTGATGATGGTGGTGGCCAAACAGAGACAAAGTTGGGGGGGGGTGCAGAAGTTGAATCTGACACTGAGGTTGACATTCAGTCATTCCATCGGATACAGCCAGTAGGCCTACAGCAACCTATTCCAGTGAGCCCTCGAATATTGGACAGGTGAAGGGGGAGACATTTGATCAGGGAAGTGTGTCTACTGTGGCTTTAGTGCCTGTTGACTTTGGCCATAGCCAAAGTGTGGGTGAGGTGCCATGCAGGAGGGTTAAGGGTGTTCCGAGAAAGTCTGCTGTCTGCCCTCCACTTTATCCAGGTGAGTCTTCCTCTGTCACTCAAAGTGCCTTTAGGGCCATCGTGTAGGCACAGGCATGTTTCCATAGGTCTTCCAGAGAAATGTTTAGGGTTGTAGATGTGGCACAGACTGACATACCTGACTGCCTCCACCATGTTGCTGATTCAATGGATTGGATCAATGACACATTGGAATGGGTGGAGTCTGTGATGGAATGTCTGCTGGGAGGGGGACAGCATTCTCATAGGCATAGGTCAGCCACATCATTTGCTGTCAGCCAATGTGGCCATGCCTTATCATGTTCCCATACTGGCACTACTTCCACTGCTCCAACAGTGGTTGAGGTGTCCATACCCAGACATAGCAGGCCATGGTGTCATGGTCCTGGGCATTCTCGTGAAGGGAACTCATCCAGCAGATATCAGTCATCTTCAGGTAGCAGCAGTGCATCTGACTGTGTGTGTGGACATGAAAGTGCAACTCCTGGCAGAGCCAGTTCTCATGGTCGGGTACAAAAATGATGAACTGCCACCTCTAACATGCATGGCTCTCACTTGCCCAACATACCAAGATGTAGAGCTAACACAGAGCTTGGCTGTGTTCATGTAGACACTCCCAAACTAGTTTCACATGGAGGACCCATACAGACATACACACAACAGTGACATGGTTCACCTGTGAAGCTTAAAGCTCATTTTGTCTCACTGCCCATTTGTTACTTTATCCAAATGTCTGCCGGTTTCTTTTTTTACTCACACACACTCACTGACCTTTTATGTTAGCCTAGGCTGTCTGACCCCCCCCCCCCCCCACACACACACACACGCGCAACACCCTGTACAAGTGATGATAACTGTGTCATATCCCTGTTTTCTATCTTTTGGATTAGGGATCCATAGCATTTGTGTCTGATGCCCAGGGTACATAGCTGACTTAGTGCTTAATATATCTGCATTTGTGATGTTGATCTGATTATTGTACCTTTGACTTATATTGATCTTAGAAAGTTAGATAGTTGATAGGATCAAATAATTTTTGCATCAGTATTGTTAATGATCTTGTAGGGGTTGTGAAGTCTGAAACCGAAATGTGTCACATTACTTTCTAACTTCTCTCTTTAATGTTTTATCAGTACAAAAGTATGGTGCTAAACTGAGGACATTCTGTGACCATCAGTACTTTTGAGAGGTATGACTGTGTGAATCTTTGATGCCTGAAAACTACTGCTTGACAATGGACACATATAAGTCACCTAAGTCTTTGCTGTCACATGTTAAAGTCATTTCTGTACAAATCACCTACCTTTTACTTGCTTACACTACCAAGTAACAACATGCAGGGATATGCCATTCATTCATATTATTATACAACACACTCCATGTTCAACACTTACCTTGTAAATCCAGCAGTTGCAACAGTTTTAGTTCAGGGCTGACTGTCTGATGCAACCAATACACACCCATTATATGGGTAGATAAAGGTTGTGAGCATTGCCTGCCATCAGTGTTACTATATATATGTACATAGGAGGAAGGTTTTAGCCCATTAGGTGGTGAGTGAATGTGCTATGCTTTGCCTGTTGCCAATGCAAGGGCATATTGAGCACACCTATTGTCTGCTTACACCCACAGCAGCTGCTGGTTTCCCCCTCTGACTCCTCACCTGTGTGTGGCTTTGGTGACCTAGCCATTGGTGGTGGGATGTGTGTCCCTTCCCCTTGTTCATCCTGCTGAAGCATGTTGTGTAGTATGGCACATACTGTGAATATTTTAATACATGTGCATGGATTGTAGTGCAGGGCTCCCACAGATGTATCTAGACACTGAAACCACAACTTCAGCAACCCAAACACATGCTCTATGTTATTTCTGGTTTGAGTGTGTGCCTCATTATAACATTCTTCAGCAGGTTTGTGTGCATTTCTGATGGGTGTCATAAGCCATGGTTCCAGTGAATAACGTGCATCCCCAGTAAAAGACTCTATGGGATACCCCCCTAGTGAACATCTGATACAGTTGGGAGATGAATCAGATATGTGAGTTGGGGTAACTGCCTGGGTCACCAGGGACTACCAAACCCTCTGGTATAGTGTAGTGTAGTGATTAACAAACCCTGCTGGTATAGTGTAGTGCAGTGACTACCAAACACTGCCGGTAATGTGTAGTGTAGGGACTACCAAACACTGCCAGTGTAGTGTAGTATAGTGTAGTGACTACCAAACTCTGCCAGTATAGAATAGTCTAGTGATTACCAAACCCTGCTAGCATAGTGTAGTGTAGTGATTACCAAACATTGCCGATAAAGTCTAGAGTAGTGACAACCAAATACTGGCAGTATAATGCAGTGTACTGACTACCAAAGACTGCCCGTATAGTGTAGTGACTACCAAACACTACTTGCATAGTGTAGTGTAGTGTCTACCAAACCCTGCTGGTATAGTGTTGTGTAGTGACTACCAAACCCTGCTAGTATAGTGTAGTGTAATAACTACCAAACATTGCTGGTGTAGTGTAGTGACTACTAATACTGCTAGCATAGTATAGTGTAGTGACTACCAAACCCTGCTGATATAGTGTTGTGTAGTGACTACCAAACCCTGCTAGTATAGTGTAGTGTAATAACTACCAAGCATTGCTGATGTAATTTAGTGACTACTAACACTGCTAGCATAGTATAGTGTAGTGACTACCAAACTCTGCCAGTATAGAAGTGTGTAGTGACTACCAAACCTTGCTGGCATAGTGTAGTGTAGTGATTACCAAAAACTGCTGGTAAAGTCTAGTGTAGTGACAACCAAACACTGACAGTATAATGTAGTGTACTGACTACCAAACACTGCTGGTATAGTGTAGTGACTACTAAACACTGCTGGTATAGTGTAGTGTAGTAACTGTCAAGCATTGCCGGTGTAGTGTAGTAACTACTAACACTGCTAGCATAGTATAGTGTATTGACTACAAAACCCTGCTGGTATAGTGTTGTGTAGTGACTACCAAACCTGCTGGTATAGTGTAGTGCAGTTACTACCAAACACTGCTGGTAATGTGTAGTGTAGTGACTACTAAATACTGTCAGTGTGTAGTGCAGTGTAGTGACTATCAAACACTGCCAGTATAGTGTAGTGTAGTGACTACCAAACACTGACAGTATTGTATAGTGACTACCAAACACTGCTTGTATAGTGTAGTGTAGTGACTAACAAAAACTGCCAGTATAGTGCAGTTGTTCAAAAGAATTAGAAACCTCATTACTATACTGTTAAGCAAAATTGAGCATCCACCTTTGCATAACAGTAGTGACAGATTAGAGACACATCTAAGCTGGGGTAGTAGAAGGGCAAAAATAGTCAACAACAGATGTGGAATTGGCTGAGGTGGACATCATAGCCTGATCCCTGGTGGGAAAAGGGTAGGAGAATGTCTCTGATAGTCACAAGGAGATTTGCCACATCAGAGAGCTGCATTTCTCACTGAGTTGATATGGGATGATTCTGAGAGATCCTCTCAGTGATACTTGAAAATAAATGGGTAGAAGGTTACAGTGATTGCTAACTGGGGATTGTTAAGAACAGTGTATTGACTACCAAACCCTGCTGGTATAGTGTAGTGCAATGATTAGCAAACACTGCTGGTAAAGTGTAGTGTAGGGGCTAAGTAACGAAAATCCAAGACCAGGAAACAGAGCAGCAGAAAATGATGAATATCAAACAAAATTCTTTATTGTACAAAACACGACCAGACTTATACCACAAGCGCTTTCACTCAGATAATTCTGAGCTTTTTCAAGTGATGCCATTCTGATTCATACGGCAGCTTAAATATCTTAGCAACCATTTCATTAATTGAAAACACCTGTTGTTAGTTAAACACTAAAAGACAAACTTACATCTTAAAACATTCGAAAAAATGTATATATTAAAGCTACACTTGAAACATAACTATGCTACATAAGCTGGAAATTGATCAGTATTAAACTGTTCATAAATTAAATATATCATATTAAAAGCTATGCATGTATTTATTATTTACAATAAAAAACTATAATTTGTCAAAAAATGTATAAAAAAATATACTTTAAAAATACTGAGGAGCTCCAAAGTATACCAAACATGTGGTTAAATTGTCTAAAAAACTTTCATGGTAGAATTCTCCTGTAAAATGTTCATGTCAATGTGGTTTGACCAGTGGCAGATTCCATCTTCTAGAGCTTTTTAAATTCTATTAAATTCATAAAAATTCATCTAGAAAGTTATATATAATAATAAAAATTCAGAAGTATTTATATTACTAATGCACATGTTCATAATGAATAAATAAATAAATACCTAAAAAACTAATGTTAAAACCAGCAGTTGAAATGGTGTATAAAAAAATGCATTTGGATCATGACTATAGCCTTGCTCTTCTTAATTTTAACACAGATTTAATACTAATTGTGCCATTGAGCCCAGGGGATTTACCCGCATCTAACCTTAGCTGCCATAGGAGTTCATGATACTCAAGAGTGGATTCCCAATCACCACCCCTGGCATCAAATTCAACCTGTTCTAGGACTAGAAATGTTATATTAATGCCTGGACAAGTTAACGAATGCTTATAAAAGGCATTAGTCTCCTTTCTTTTAGTCATGTCATAAAAATGCTCGTAAATCCGTTTTCTGAGCTCCCTTTCTGTCTTTCCCACATAAAAACTTTTGCATGTGGTACAGAAGCCCAGATACACCACTCCTTTAGTACTACAGGTATAAAAACCTGTTGGGTGAACTCTAAATTTTCTTGATGGAATGTATAAAAATTCATCATTCCATATAGCATAACATTGACTGCAGGCACCACATTTATATGTGCCTGTTCTAGGTTGTTTCACCTTTCTTTTGTTTTTCCATTTCTTTTCAAATATTTCTTTGAAATTCACACCCCTTTTCCTTACAAAGCTAGGTCTTGAGGGTAAGGAATCCTTAAATTCTTCGTAAAGAGCAAGAACTGGCCAGTAATTCATTAAAGTTTCTTCCATTTCTTTTGAGTCAGAGGAATATGTGTAAATAAAACTATTCCTAACATTCCCGGGTGTGTTAGAAGCAGTTCTTGTTACTAATTCAAACCCCTTCCCTAAAATAGGTGTATACACGGCGTCTCTAAGAGGGTCAACCTCATCAGCTAAGTTCTTAAAAAGCTCCAAGGGGTAACCTCTCTCCAAGAATAGAGCTTGTAGAACTTCTACCTCTGATTTGTAATCTATATCGGTACTACAAATTCTGCAAGCTCTAATAAGCTGCCCTTTTATGATTCCTCTTTTTTGATACAGAGGGTGTGCACTACAAAGGTGTCTACAAAGCACTAACAATGACGCTCCAGTGACCCGTGTGGAATTCAACCAAGTATTGGTTGCACTACAAGAGTTAACTGCATTACTGAAACCAACGACTGTTGGTCTAACAGGTATTGCGTGCAACCAGCAGCACGCAGCTCGGGCTACACAGAATAATACTCCAGTTATGGCGGATTTTGAAGGCTGTAATGACACATCAATGCCTCCTTTTGATATATCCAGTGCTGGGATAAGACGGAAGGATAGTGTTCAATGCCAAGAGGGCAACAAACGACATGTTACTGGTGCACGCTCCAAAAACAATACTTTTAATAATAGTAAAGCACCAAATCGAAACAAGGACTTTAATTTTTTAAAATGGGCTGGTCAACAGTTCGCATTCTCTAAAGGTACTGTAAACTCTGGCAATATTTCGAATTTAGAACTAGAAATAGAGAGCTTCAAAGACAAGTTATATTCTTTAAAAAGTACTCAATTAGAAATTGATTACCTTAGGAAATGCACTAGGGTTAAGCGCATTCCAAAGGGACTGCTCTTTTTTAAATTTCCCAATAACGTTCAGCAGGGAACCAGTTACTATAACAAATTATGTGACATTTTCGACAAGGCAGGGTTGGAGATGCTGAATTTAATGATTGCTGAATACGAACTGAAAACACAAGCATTGTTAAATGATTTAGATGTTTTGAATGATAAATTAACCACTGATGTTGATTTTATGGCTTTTAAGCTGGAATATGATCAATTGTTTTGTAATGTAGATGCATTTTGTGATAAGATTTTAAACAGAAAGTTAAAAAAGTTGGAAAGGGATTTGGTTGACTATAGAGAAGGGGTAACTTACCCTTCCCCTAACCGTTTCAATAGAGGGGCCTCGATTAGAACACCTGCTGATACTATGGACAGGGGTGATGAGATACAAGAAGGATTTGAGGAACCCCCTAGGAGAAGCGAAAGGTTAGCTGAAAAGGTCAGAAGGGGTAATAACCAGGATTTTCAGAGAAACCCCGGGAAGACCGTGGCATGGGGGCAAAGGCAAACATCCAGATTATGGACTCCCAGACGTTAAATGAACTAGATATTCCCAACAACCCTGAACTTATAGGAGACATTGAATGGGGTACTAATACCTATTTTGAACCAGCCAATAATAATGTAGATGGTATTGAAGGAAATTGCACTATATTGAAGAATGAAAATTTCACAATATATAATTACACAGATGTGGAGTTAGAAAATTGTGCATTTAATGTATTTACTCGTGGTTTACAGTTTGTTCCATCGAAACCAATGAATTTGACACAGGCACTGGTGGAATTAAAACTTTTCACCAGAGGTTTGAATTTGACGCAGATATTTAAAGGGCAACAATGCATGGAAACAGGCCTGGTCCGCTCTAGTTTAATGAACCCCCCACTCCATCCTATAATTCTATTCTTTGAACAATTACTTGAAAATGACTTTAGAAAAATAGCTGATACCAAAAAGTCTTCATCTGAGTGTAATTTATCTACCCAAGAAAGCAATTTTATTAATTACCTCAAGGAACAGAATATTAGGATAATGAAGCCAGACAAGGGCGGAGGGGTTGTGCTTATGTTTACTAAACAATATGAAGCATACCATTAGGCAATCTGTATATCTCAACATCCAAAAAGGAGATATTAACACTGGAGAAATTCATAGTGAATTTTAAAAACTCCGTGGTCGTATCAAGATACGTTACAAAACCTTTGAGAGATTCCTCATCACCCAACCACAAAAAGAAAAGGTCATCTACAAAACGGCAATACATGCCTACATGTTCCTTGAATTGGGAATTATCACAAAGGTATTCATCCTCCCACCTAGCCATCACTAGGTTGGCGTAGCTATTGGCACATGATGTGCCCATAGCTACGCCATCCCTCTGTGAGTATATATCCTCATTGAATACAAAAACATTGTTCATAAGAATAGTTTCCAATAACAAAGTGATTAGGTCTATTTTCTTGTCAGAGAACTGCGAGTGTACCTTTAAATAATCTGAAATGAATTTGATACCTGTGTCGTTCGGGATTACCGTAAAAAGACTCACAACGTCTAGGGTTACTAAAAAGAAGTGCTGGTCATATTTCAAATGCTTAGTGTGAGAATACAAATCTAATAAAAATTGCTTATTATCCTTCAATATTCTTCTATTCTCATTAACCAGAGGTCTAAATACATCCTCTATGGTATGTTGAACACATCTATACATAGGAAGGGGTGCTATAGAAACAACTTGCTTCACAGACGAAGCATGCACCCCCGACATGTGTTCAACAATGTCCTAAAAGGACAATTCATGAGAGTATCCAGACTCAACCCAGATCAAGTATGCTATGAAAATGGGAGACAAGAGATGAAGGGAATGTTCTTGGAGAGGGGTTATTGTGAGGAAGAAATCAATGAGACAATTGAGGTTGTCGACTCCTTGAGGACCAG
Source organism: Protopterus annectens (assembly GCF_019279795.1). Classification (NCBI taxonomy): domain Eukaryota; kingdom Metazoa; phylum Chordata; order Ceratodontiformes; family Protopteridae; genus Protopterus; species Protopterus annectens. The sequence continues at coordinate 1,491,114,952 of NC_056725.1, read as the reverse complement.
TAGTGCAAAACCTTATTTTATGGAACAATGTGAACAAACAATCAGTGAGAGATCATCTCGAACTGAGGTAAGGGCTAATTTAACCTTCAGTAAGACAAATTTGGAGGTGAAAAGAGCGATGCATAAGCACTGGGACATTTTAACATCTGACAATGGGGTGAGTGATATTGTAGGATCTGTACCACATGTCACTTTTAAAAACCACCCTAATCTGAAAAGCATATTATGTAGACCGAGATATGACATTCCCAGGGTTAGAGAAGAGGGTATGAACACATTGCCATGTGGCAAATGTAATCAATGTTCTTTTATTAACAAGAATACCACGTTTATACATCCAACAACAGGACGTTCGTTCTATTTTAAGACTAATACCAACTGTGAAAGTAAAAACGTGGTCTATGTTGCTACATGTAATTCATGCACCGCATATTATGTAGGAAAGACTAACCGTACTCTTAGAGAACGCATTAGAGAGCATGACTACCAGATTAGAATAGGTTCAGATGTTAATGCTTTGGCAAGGCATAATAAAAAAGCAGGCTTACAACATACTTTTAAATTTTGTGTGATTCAGAAACATACACAAGGCATTAGAGGAGGAGACCTGATAAATAGAACTCTGGAAAATGAGACTAGGTGGATTATTAGATGGAGATCAGACACACCCCCTGGTCTCAATGACAAAGTACAAATTAAGCCTTTTCTAAAGAGTAGGAGATTGCGTAGAACGAAATATTAACATGAACATGCATGAATCATCATGCAAGACCCAGAGAAGGAATGGAAGGATAACTCTATTAGGGTTAAAGACTTCTATTCTAACCTTGTATACTTTCATGAAATTTGGTCTATGAATTTGTATTTTTAACCTGTCGAATGTACTGTTAACTTACTGACTTTTGACTTATCTATTGAAGAGCTTGAATCTTCCCTTTCTGTCCCTTTATATGACTCTCAGGGACATATAAGGTGTCATTATATCCATGCCGTTCACTTTGTTTTAATGCATTCCTATACAGTGTTTAATAATAGATATCACAACTCCCATGCATTATTTTAGTAGGCAGAACATGTACAGGTTCATATAATCCCGTATTACCTTTAGTAATGTACCGAGGAAAGTCATATGTAATGATGTAAGGTGGATAGGGTTATTCTGTATACATTCTACAGGCATGTGTATTTCTAGAAGTTAGACAGTGCAATACCGTTGTTTTATGGCTGGGATCAGAAATTCAGGAATATTTGTATTATCAAGTCAATGAGTGCGATATGTTTATAGTGCACGGACAACATATTATATGTGCGCTTTTAAGTGTATTTGGTTGTTTAATTCTCGTAAATATGTATTTGCTAAGAGGTAGTATAAATACATACTTTTAGAGTCTATTTTAGAAACGTTTTAAAGATGTTAGGGTCGAATTGTGACATTAAATAATATAATAATAACGATGTGTTAAGATTCGATCCTATTATTATTTTTACACTATATATGTTTTTAATTATGTCCCTGGTTTAACCAGGTTTGAGTTTTGTAAGCTATTTTGGCTATGAATTCTGTTGGAAACAATGCATAAATGCAGCTTTTTTAACTATGTTGGGATATGGAGTGTATATCACTTTAATTCCTACGGTAGTAGTGGGATATTGTATCCAATGAAATTCAATGGTGGGCTTTTTAAAGAAGTGAGATTTTTATGAGTGTATAAAGAGTCTGAAGAAGCCTATTACAAAGCGCCACCGATATCAGTAATAAAAGTTTTATTGAGTTTATAGAAGTTGTTGACGTGTTCTATAACTTGGACTTTCACTATCTTGGATTTATTACAGTGGAAACAGTTTCTGTTATACGTTTTATTGCCATCAGGGGACCACGTATATGGTGATTGGAGCAATTTTATTAATTACCTCAAGGAACAGAATATTAGGATAATGAAGCCAGATAAGGGCGGAGGGGTTGTGCTTATGTTTACTAAACAATATGAAGCATATATCTACACTATGTTGCAAGATAATGAGCAATATGATACGGTATCACGTAATGAAGTCAATATAGCTTTCGCACGGATCAATTATTATCTTAAAGATCTTTTATTGCAACAAGCTATTAATGAGAGGCTTTTTAACTATTTGTATGTGGAGAAACCGAGGATACCGATCATATTCGGAATTCCAAAAACCCATAAAGGACTTCACCCATTAAGATTTAGGCCTATAGTAGCAGGGGCAGGAGGTGTGACTGAACCTATTGGTAAATTCATAGACCATCTGACGAAGGAATTTACGCCCCTACTCAGCAATGTTTGCAAGGACTCTTGGCATTTTTTACGTGATATTCCACTCTCCTGTTTTTCATCGGATGTATTAATGGTAACCATAGACATTAAGGATCTTTTTTCAAGTATACCCCATTTGGAAGGCTTGGAATGGTTCAGTGAGTTTCTTAACAAAGAAACTAGTCTTAGTAATAAGTTTACCAATCTATTAGTTGAGCTGATGGAATTTGTTTTAGAAAACAATTTTATTTTTTTCAATGGGGAATTGTTCAGGCAACGTAGAGGGGTAGCGATGGGGGCATCATGCGCCACATTTTATGCAAATGTGGTACTCCATAAATGGGAGCACACATTTGTTTTAATACCCCCCTGGACGCAACACATCCTCTTCTACAGAAGATACCTGGACGACATTTGCATCCTCTGGGGAGGTTCGGAGGATGAGTTAGGAGAATTCCTTAGATACATTAACACTACTACCAGGTTTCTACAATTTACACATTCCGTTGATTTTCATGAATTGCATTATCTAGACATTACTTTGTATAAAGACTATGCTGGTAATACTTTTCAATCTAAATTGTACCGTAAACCCACTTCTTCTAACTCTTTGTTACACTTTGAAAGTGCACACCCTCTGTATCAAAAAAGAGGAATCATAAAAGGGCAGCTTATTAGAGCTTGCAGAATTTGTAGTACCGATATAGATTACAAATCAGAAGTAGAAGTTCTACAAGCTCTATTCTTGGAGAGAGGTTACCCCTTGGAGCTTTTTAAGAACTTAGCTGATGAGGTTGACCCTCTTAGAGACGCCGTGTATACACCTATTTTAGGGAAGGGGTTTGAATTAGTAACAAGAACTGCTTCTAACACACCCGGGAATGTTAGGAATAGTTTTATTTACACATATTCCTCTGACTCAAAAGAAATGGAAGGAACTTTAATGAATTACTGGCCAGTTCTTGCTCTTTACGAAGAATTTAAGGATTCCTTACCCTCAAGACCTAGCTTCGTAAGGAAAAGGGGTGTGACTTTCAAAGAAATATTTGAAAAGAAACGGAAAAACAAAAGAAAGGTGAAACAACCTAGAACAGGCACATATAAATGTGGTGCCTGCAGCCAATGTTATGCTATATGGAATGATGAATTTTTATACATTCCATCAAGAAAATTTAGAGTTCACCCAACAGATTTTTATACCTGTGGTACTAAAGGAGTGGTGTATCTGGGCTTCTGTACCACATGCAAAAGTTTTTATGTGGGAAAGACAGAAAGGGAGCTCAGAAAACGGATTTACGAGCATTTTTATGACATGACTAAAAGAAAGGAGACTAATGCCTTTTATAAGCATTCGTTAACTTGTCCAGGCATTAATATAAAATTTCTAGTCCTAGAACAGGTTGAATTTGATGCCAGGGGTGGTGATTGGGAATCCACTCTTGAGTATCATGAACTCCTATGGCAGCTAAGGTTAGATGCGGGTAAATCCCCTGGGCTCAATGGCACAATTAGTATTAAATCTGTGTTAAAATTAAGAAGAGCAAGGCTATAGTCATGATCCAAATGCATTTTTTTATACACCATTTCAACTGCTGGTTTTAACATTAGTTTTTTAGGTATTTATTTATTTATTCATTATGAACATGTGCATTAGTAATATAAATACTTCTGAATTTTTATTATTATATATAACTTTCTAGATGAATTTTTATGAATTTAATAGAATTTAAAAAGCTCTAGAAGATGGAATCTGCCACTGGTCAAACCACATTGACATGAACATTTTACAGGAGAATTCTACCATGAAAGTTTTTTAGACAATTTAACCACATGTTTGGTATACTTAGGAGCTCCTCAGTATTTTTAAAGTATATTTTTTTATACATTTTTTGACAAATTATAGTTTTTTATTGTAAATAATAAATACATGCATAGTTTTTTAATATGATATATTTAATTTATGAACAGTTTAATACTGATCAATTTCCAGCTTATGTAGCATAGTTATGTTTCAAGTGTAGCTTTAATATATACATTTTTTCGAATGTTTTAAGATGTAAGTTTGTTTTTTAGTGTTTAACTAACAACAGGTGTTTTCAATTAATGAAATGGTTGCTAAGATATTTAAGCTGCCGTATGAATCAGAGTGGCATCACTTGAAAAAGCTCAGAATTATCTGAGTGAAAGCACTTGTGGTATAAGTCTGGTCGTGTTTTGTACAATAAAGAATTTTGTTTGATATTCATCATTTTCTGCTGCTCTGCTTCCTGGTCTTGGATTTTCGTTACTTGGTTTGCTTTTATGCTTCATTTTTGGATTTTTTGCTGTAGTGTAGGGGCTGCCAAACACAGAAAGTGTAGTGTAGTGTAGGGACTACCAAACACTGCCGGTATAGTGTAGTGTAGTGACTAACAAACACTGCTGATAAAGTGTAGTGCAATGACTACCAAACTCTGACAGTATAGAATAGTGTAGTGATTTCCATACTGTTAAGCAAAACTGAGCATCCACCTTTGCATAACAGTAGTGACAGATTAGTGATACATCTAAGCTGTGGTAGCCGAAGGGCAAAAATTGTCAACAACAGATGTGGAATTGGCTGAGGTGGACAGCATAGCCTGATCTCCTGGTGGGAAAAGGATAGGAGAATGTTTCTGATAGTCACAAGGAGATTTGCCACATCAGAGAGCTGCATTTCTCGCTGAGACGATATGGGATGATTCTGAGAGCTCCTCTCAGTGATACTTGAAAATAAATGGGTAGAAGTGATTGCTAACTGGGGATTGTTAAGAACAGTGTAGTGACTACCAAACCCTGCTGGTATAGTGTTGTGTACTAACTACCAAACCCTGCTGGTATAGTGTAGTGCAGTGACTACCAAACACTGCTGGTAAAGTGTAGTGTAGGGACTACCAAACACTGCCGGTATAGTGCAGTGTAGTGACTACCAAACACTGCTGATAAAGTGTAGTGCAGTGACTACCAAACTCTGCCAATATAGAATAGTGTAGTGATCACCAAACCCTGCTGGCATTGTGTAGTGTAGTGATTACCAAACACTGCCGGTAAAGTCTAGTGTAGTGACAACCAATCACTGCCAGTATAATGTAGTGTACTGACTACCAAAAACTGCCGGTATAGTGCAGTGACTACCAAACACTGCTTGCATAGTGTAGTGTAGTGACTACCAAACACTGCTGGTATAATGTAGTGTAGGGACTACCAAACACTGACAGTGCAGTGTAGTGTAGGGACTACCAAACACTGCTGGTATAGTTTAGTGTAGTGACTACCAAACACTGCCGGTAAAGTGTAGTGTAGTGACTACCAAACTCTGCCAGTATAGAACAGTGTAGTGATTACCAAACCCTGCTGTCATAGTGTAGTGTAGGGACTGCCAAATGCTGCCAGTGTAGTGTAGTGTAGGGACTACCAAACACTGCTGGTAAAGTGTAGTGTAGGGACTACCAAACACTGCCAGTGTAGTGTTGTGACTACTAACATTACTAGCATAGTATAGTGTAGTGACTACCAAACCCTGCTGGTATAGTGTTGTGTAGTGACTACCAAACCCGCTGGTATAGTGTAGTATAGTGACTACCAAACACTGCCAGTATAGTGTAGTGTAGTGACTACCAAAAACTGCCAGTATAGTGTAGTTGTTCAAAAGAATTAGAAACCTCATTACCATACTGTTAAGCAAAACTGAGCATCCACCTTTGCATAACAGTAGTGACAGATTGGTGATATATCTAAGCTGGGGTAGCAGAAAGGCAAAAATATTCAACAACAGACATATTATTGGCTGAGGTGGACAGGATAACCTGATCTCCTGGTGGGAAAAGGGTAGGATAATGTCTCTGATAGTCACAAGGAGATTTGCCACATCAGATAGCTGTATTTCTCACCGAGACGATATGGGATGATTCTGAGAGCTCCTCTCAGTGATACTTGAAAATAAATGGGTAGAAGGTTACAGTGATTGCTAACTGGGACTTGTTAAGAACAGTGGTCACATTGCAGGTTAGGTGATAGTATGGATGGCTAGTGAGTCCTATCATTTGGTAGATATGGAGGAAGTAAGAGGTTCTAGCAATCATATACTAGTGGTCAAGGAATAGCTGTATCTTCTTTGTAAACATTAAGTTCATCATAGTAGAGGATTGGATTAGCTGTCACCTATCTCTATTTGGAGGTTAGGGTCAGTAGGAGTAATCAGTGTGCTCACAGACTTGTGGAAGGCCACAGTCTGTTGGTAGAGCATTATGAGTCATCAGTATTCCAGAATTTGCTGCAGTACTCTACAACACCAATTGTCATCTGTGGTTAAGGCCCAGAATCACATACCTTTAGTAGCTGTGTATACTAAGGGCACATTTAACATGCCTGTGATACAATGGTAGTGTCTGTATGTGGAAGACTGACATCAAATTCCAGTGTTTCATGTTTATCCTTATGTAATCATACATATGGTGCTTAAGAAAGACATAAAGACTCATACAAACTCATAAATCCTGCTCTAAATGATTTAGAGCATTGGAATTATGGAAGAAAGATGACTTGAGAGAAGTAAAATATGTTTTATTGTAGAAAAATGAGAAAGAATTGGATGAAATTAGTTGAATTATTAAAGCCAAACTCTGAAAGACAGTTGAAAAGACTGATGTTTGCGTGAAATGACTGTAAAGACATTTTAATTTTAATACTGATCAAAGCCAGATGGCAGTGAAGAAAAACATTTTCTTGCTGTATTACTGTTTTACAAGCTTTATTTCTTAGTGAAACTAAAACTAATTACAAATTTTTATATCTGAGCTTGCCAAGTGATTTTGATTGCAAGGCTTAGCATATCAAGAGATAATGCAGAGTGTCACCAAAGGCAGCATGACCATTGAAATGAAAGTGTCATTCAAGCACATGCATAGTCAGTTGTGTTAATCTGAGATGATCTAGTAATGTCAGCTTTTATTTATATGATCCAGGAATGCAAGTGCTATAATACCACACTGCTATTTTACAATTCGTAATTCACTAAGTGTAATTAGTACACTTATACTACTTTCAATTCATCGCTGATTTTGATAAAATCACACAAGCTAGTAATGATGCATATGCTCAAAATAGTTAAAGAATTTTACTGATGCAAAAAAAAAAAAAAAACATGTTCCAGTAGTTGTACATCTATTCACCTCTTCAGTGTTGCATCCAGAGTTAATAAACTGTTTTGAGGTAGAAAGAAACATTTCTGAGGAATGAAAATAAATCTGAAATAAATGAGGCAGTTCCCTATTGAAATGTCGACACTTGAAATGCCAAGTGTCAATACATGGGAAAGAAAGATCAAAGATGCAGAAGAGTGAATCTTGAACATTGCTCTTCTCCTTTAATCTACTTTTTTGTGGGAGGCAAACCCATTTCACCCCTGATGTGGAGGGCAATCCCTTACCCCTAAAGTTATATATACTAACTTCAAGATCACCATACCTCACAAAAAGGGAGTATTCCAAAAAAACGTCCATCTTGGATTTAGTATATGCACATTTGTTTTTCCGCCATTCAGTCTCTGGGTATTGGGACTCGCTATACTCAGTCCTGAGATTTAAAATGGCTACCAAATGAGACATATAATGATTGTTTTCATTGTTTTTTTTAAATTGGAACTGTATTTTGCCATTCTTGTTCGATTACAGATATACCAGGAGATTGATATTGTCATTTATTTGGTTACATTTTGGAGCATTATAAACTTATTAATCATACACAATGTGCAAACATGTCACATTTGCTCATGTTATGTTTTGCTCTTAAATCTCCAGTTCTAGCCTTCTTCCATAATTACCATTGATCCTGTCACTCACTGCTACTGAATTCTTTCTCTCTCTGTCTCTTTGTCTAGCTATATACCTATCTTGTAGCTTTATAAATGTCTAACTTCAATAATGTGCCAATAATTTTTTTAAAGGAGGAGATGTCATATAGGGATATGAATATGATCATATCAGCAACTGAGAGGTGGATGGAAATATTAATCCGTGGCTTGCAAATGCTGATCTGCTTGTTGTATTAGATGTAAAAGGCACAGCTTGAGTTATGAATGCTGGTTGTAATTATGCTATAAATTTTTATAACAAAAACATTTGAAGACATATGAAGCTTACCTTCTAAGACATTTTGGTTATTCTAATGTTATGCAGATCATACCACTGCCTACATTTCCTCACAGAATAGCAGCAGTACTGGACTACTATCTTGTATTCTTCTTCGTCTTCCGTTTTCCTTATTCCTTTATATACCTTGTTCTTCATCTCACAACACGAGTATGACCAGTCTAGTACTCACCCACCTCTCATCCCTTAAGAATTAATATTCTCTGTCTTACATATGTCACTTTCTCCAAATGGCCAGTTCCCCTCCTCTGTCCATCTCTTCCAGCAAATTCCTTTGCCTCCTTCTTTAAAATTGCCCTCTCACATTCAGCCTTCATTTTCCAAGCCCCAGCATGACATCAATTCCCTGCTATGATCTCATATTCTCGGTCATCCTCCACCTCCTCCCATACCACAAAAACAATATGCCGACCATCTTGAGATTGGTCATATACTTTAACAGTCATCCACCTTTTAATTCATTGCAATATTCTTAAAAAAATCTGAAAACCCATAACCACCCCTTTCTGGTGGCAACCATGACATGGTCATCCTGTACTATCAATCATCTTCTTTTTTTAATTTCCTTATGATCTTCATCTTAATTTTTTTACCTTCTGCAAATATGTCACGAGTCTTTTTGTTGTCTGTCCTCTTGATCATCATATTTCTCTTGAGTGAGTCTGACACTGCTTCTATTTTCCACTTATCAAACTCATCTTTTCCCCTATTCCCATACTCAATATTATATCTGCTCCTCCTTTGGTCTGCCTACTCCCAAGTACTATATCTTCTTGTTCCTTGGAAATCCAGCACCTTTGTTGAGTCCTGTCCTTGCACTACAGTTTCCAAAACATCAGTTTTCTATTAGTTCCTATTTTTCCCAGCCTTTTATAATACTTCTTCATATCATTCTATTTTTGCATTACTATAACCTTCCTACTTTCATATCTTTCTCTTTTTCTAAATATCCTCAGCACACACCTTGTATTCCTCACCTCAGTCTATTAGGATGTTGGTTCAGTATGCTGTCTCACAACTAGCAGGTGTGTGTGTGTGTGTGTGTGTGTGTGTGTGTGTGTGTATATATATATATATATATATATATATATATATATATATATGATATGATGAAGTTAAACATCATTCATCAGATATAATAAGAATAATGCTTCACACATTTCAGTATTGGTGTAACACAACTCCAATGCTACTATGCTTGTATGAACCTTTCAGCTGCAGAGCATCCTTGTTCTCCATTTCACTCAACTCTGTACTGGATCACTTCTTTGTCTTTGGCTTATTTGCTTCTGACTGGAACACACCAATATATCATTTCACTGCTTTCAGACCCCCCACCCCTACCCCAGCTAATCATTTCTGTAAACTAACCTCAGCACCAAAGTTGTTCTTCTATGCCTGGAGTTGGACCCACATTTTCCCTTCTAGTTTCCCCTTAGCAAATGAAAAAAATTGTCCATCTCATTCACGTAATTGCATTAACATAACTAAATTTAATTTGACATTACTTGTAGCAGCATAGTCAAATAATTACTTGTGTACCAGTATGCTGTGGCTTAAATGGCTGCTTTAGAATCAGTCCACTACTCTGGTCAACAAACATCACTAAACTGCACAATTTCACTTTAGATAACAATATTAAAATTGCTTAAAATTTTCAAAATTACAAGAAGTAAAAACACATAGGCCCCATTGTCATGCATAAATAATTATATTTTCTTTTAAGTAGAGCCCCTTTCTGTACTATGTACCTATTTCTTTACATAGTTAATGTCAGCGCATGCAAGGGGGGGGGGTCTATATTATAACACTGAAGTTTTGAAACTTCAAATGTTTTAATATCGAACCCTTTAGAGTGAAAGCTGACAATAGCGAAGCCTCGGAACACTGAAATTTGACCTAGGGTAAGATTTCAGTGGTCCGTTCCATGGCTTCACTATTTACAGCACTGTGGTGCAATGGTTATGGACTGGGTTTAGAGAAGTGAGCAAACAGAGGTTATGGATTGGGTTCAGGTAAGTGTGGTGCAATGGTTACGGACCGGGTTAAGGCAAGTGAGCGAAAGGACTGGGGTAAGGTGAGTGTGTGGTAGTTAGGAACTTTAGGGTTAGGGCGCAGGTGAGGTGAGTGTGCAGTAGTGACAGACTTTAGGTTTAGGGGCAGATTAAATGAATTAGGATAGGGTGCAGGTCAGGTAAATGTGCAATTGTGTGGACGTGAGGGTTAGGGTGGGGTAGGTGAGTTAGGGTTAGGGACCGGGTAAGTTGAGTGTGCGATAGTTAGGGACCTTAGTGTTAGGGTTGGGTTAAGGTTAGTGGGCAGCTAGTGGTGTATGTCTGGTTTAGTGTAGGGTTTCGTGAAGTGTATGTGTGTGGATTATTTATTTTAATGTGCTTGAGTTGTGTGTATGTTTGTCGGAACAGCAAATTTTTTCCCTGGGAAAAAATTTGCTATTCTGACTGTTCGGTTTTCTGGTGTTTCGATTGAATGAGTTCGATATTTTAACTTTCAAAGTTTTTAGACTTCAATGTTATAATATAGACCCACAAGGGGAATATGATACAGAAAACACTGTTCATTTATTTCATTATCTCAGCATACACTTAATAGAAACACCAGCGGCCTAGTATCCGATTTCTTCTTAGACAAGTCGAACGTATTTGACAGTTTCACAACAATATCTTCTCCATGAACTATCCTCCATAGAACTCTCCCATTCTTCCCTTAGCTGGTTCCACAGCTATCTCACAAACAGATTACGGGCTGTAAAATGGAAACAAGATTTCATCCCCTTTCATCTGTCTCTGTTGGTGTACCTCAGAGATCTGTTATAGGCACTTTACTATTCAATATATTCATTAATAATCTTCAGAAAAGCTGCCAAAAAGCCTCCGTAGTTCTCATCATTTCAGCCTCCGTAGGGTCTTTATCCATTCAGTGTGATGAACACCCTGACATTCTTTAGTCAGCTGTCTGACATGTTTGTCACCTAAAAATGCTTCAAATGCTATTTGCCATCTCACCTTCATTTCTTAACCCTATTTATTCCTTTATCAATGGGAATCTGAGTCTACAACTTCTGCTTTCTCTTGAATCATGCTTCTCCCACTGGAATCTCACTAGTATTTCTTTTCCTTGGACATTTGCCTTGTTACATACCCCTTTGCTTACCATGCCATTTGGTCATCAACCCTTTCATATTTCCTTTCATTTTGCTCTGCTTTTTCCTTCAATTTGCTCTCAAAAACACACAGGATAGTCTTCTTGTCTTCATATCTCCAAGTTGTGCTGACATTTCCCCCCTTTTACAGCTTTCTCTGTGACTCTCTTTATTACTTTATTTTCTCTCCCATCTGGTATCCATTTTCCTTAAATCTGTAAATGTCCTTTTCAACATCCCATGTTCATGCCATACCACCCTTCTACCCTTTACCCCATTCTCTTGAGCACTTACTTTTCTGGCTTCTGATCAGCTTTGTCCTTCCTGTCATGTATCATAACTACTTATGCTTGATGGGCTGCCTCACTCTCATCCTGGTTGTTACTTCCCCAACCATGATTGTTGCCAGGTACCAGAAAAAAATCTTCTACATTTAAGTGCATCTTATCTGATTTAGTATTAATAAGACACATTGACTCATATTATGATATAATGGATTTTAATGACTGCTTTTCTATTGCCAGTCACTTCAACAGTAATTGTCTGAGATCAGGCATGAGTTATAAAGTGCTAGTGGGACACTCTACATCGTCATTCCCTGGCCAGCTTCTCTCACCTTCTCTTTTTGGCAATCTTCTGTCGCTTCTCTCCACCTACCACTCAACTCTTGCCAAATCATTGCATCTCCTCTGGAATTCCTTATTGTCTGCCTTGGAGTCATGCCTGGCATTTGGTAAACAACTTCCCCAATGACCTTATCCCTGTGCTACACCTTGCACTCCAGATTTCTCCTGTAGAACAAGCTCCTGCTAGGTTTACCTCCATCTCCTTTTTCTTGCAAGGACTTTTGCTGGAAATAACTCACTGCTGACATTTCCATAGCTTCTTTCTAGTCTGAGCTACTCTACTTCATGTGGTCCTGCCCCCCTCCCACCTTTTCTTTCAGATCCCACCAGCTTTTCCTCACTTTCCATTGGATTTGTGTTCACCCTCCTCACATTTATTTTCATGCTGCAGCAGGTTTTCCTCTCATTCCACTGACTTTTTATTCATCTTCCTGAAGTCCACTCATTCTTTTTTGTTGGCTGTCGATCACATGATGACATATTGTAGATGTCTTGCCTCTGATGAACCTTTAGGCATTACAGGACATATTCCCAAGATCACATTTGGTAATCAAACTTGAGATCTGACTGCTTTCTTCCAGAATCTGGCAACATTTTTCAGCTTAATCCATCAGTAAAACAACTGGCCAATGCCTGCTTCACAAAACTGATATGCCGGGTGCAACTAAAGTTGATAAAATACTGAGATAACAGGGGGTAACCAGAGGAGGAAAATACAATAGTAATGGAATAAGAAAGATGAAAAGAATTTAAACATTTCTTGTGCCTGATACATTCTTAAATTGTACTTACAGCATTGAACAGTATGCATAATCTGAAGAATGATAAATGGGAGCTTTCATTTCTGAAGAATTATTCAGATATAATAATCTTTGAGAATACAAGTTAGCAATTCCTTATATACTGCTGAATTTTAGATGTTTGTATGTAAGGTCAAAAGAGTTTGAGGAATACAAGTTAACAATGCTTCATATTCTACTATATTTTGCATTTTTATGTGTAACACCACAAGTGTCTGATATGTTCAGACATATTTTTTTTTCTACCCAGTAAATTGTACTGAACCTATAATCAAGCAAACAACTGAACAGTACAACTGCAGAGGAATGCTTTTAGTAGTAACAGTCTGACTAGCAGTCTAACAGAAAACATCATATAACTGAAAGGTACAAGAAGCGTCCTCCTCAGTACTTTTATAGATGACAACTGAAGATATCTGAGGTGCTATATTTATGGAATGTCCTCCCGCAGTATAATAATGTAGATGTGATATTGGATATTTATTTCAGAGATAAGCCATATTGCTTTGTGCTCTGCAGTACAGACACATCATTTACAGTGATTGCACAACATGGTTTTGTGGGATTCTTCTGAAAGCATTTTTGTGTGTGTGTTTATGTTTTACTTTCAGGGTTGTTTCTATTCTGTATTGTGCTGCTGTTCTGTTAGACTGTGTGAGAGAAACTCCAAATAATAAATCATACTATGAAGTTTTAACAGTGTATTAATGATCATGGCATTATATCTATATAGCAGACTTCCACCTGTGTATAATTATCACTACCCTTGTGATACATAACTATAGACTGATAGCACCATGTGTTATGGCAGGTCTGAGGAATAAGGGGTGAGGTAAAGCACAATAAGTAAACCCAAAACTTAGAAAGAGTCTTCTAGCAACAATAAAAACAGTCTGGTATGTCATTTTTGTAGTACTTATGACAGAAGAGTAAGCAGTTTACAGTACAACATGGTGTGAAAAGTGGCCAGTTTTCCGAGCATCAAACTATTATGAAAAAAGGCTGAAGACAAAAAAAAACCTCTTAATATACTTCTTCAAGCTGCAAAGAATTTTAAGGTCTGAACTTCATAAGTAGGGAAGTTTGCACATTGACTATGGTATAATGTGAAAACAATGCATTGTGACATGTTTTGCTGTTACAAGAGTATAACTATTTTTCCAAAGAACTTTGGATGCCTTTTAGTTATATGACAATCATTATGACATAAACTCTGCGTGCAGCTGTTTTGCTGATGTCCTTAAAGCAACCTGAAGGATTATCACTTCCATGTAAAATCAGAATGGTAAAATATTCATGGTAATGATGCTAGCAAAAGCCCAGAACCATTACTGCATTTTTTTAATTCACAACCACACAGCAAGACTACACTGATACATCTGCTATTAAGGTTGCACTGACTGTAAAACAATCTTTAATGCTTAAGTACAACATGCTGTTTTAATTACAACACTTCTGCTTTTCAAGAATGTGTCTGTCATCACCGAACTTTGCATATCATACAGCTGTAGAATATTATGGCAATATTTAGGGGCTTGTTAGCTAACAGGATACAGGGACACAGTAGCAGGAAGGTCCCCATAGCAGGGGTGCCCCCAGCAGGTGAGCTAGTTGTGTTACTGACACAAACAAGTAGCATGCTTGTTTTATAACTTGCCAGCAGTGAGGCTCTGCCTAACAAGGTTACTAACCCACAAGAGAAGAGTGAACATTCGTGACTACAGTACATGTGGAAAAAGAGCAATGGAATTATAGTTCAAGACAGAAAGCAGTGGCAATGGTGACAGCCAAGAAAAACAAGGAATTCTGTTTGCAGCAAAGCCTGAAACCAGACTTATCCATTGCTGCAAAAAAGCATGCCACATGGGAGCATCTTCATTCTGAAATGGGCCTCAAAGTTTCTCAAGAAAACTAATAAATATCAACAAAAATGTGCATACACAGATGGAAAATAATTCCATGGTCAATTTCATGCAGCCATGGGTAAAACAGTGACAGATGAGAGGTGATAGCAACAAAAGTGTCTCTGTTAGACCAGAAAGAAACAGCCATTGTGATGATGTGTAAGCTAACTGGCTCATACATATCCCTAAAAGGTGTCATCCTGCATTCGTTTTCAGATTAAAAATCTTAAATTCAGTAAAAAGTCAGAGTGGATAAGCAAATTGCAAATCTTTCGGCTTTCCCTAAGCCTAAGCAAGCTAATGCAATTACTAATCAGTATGACTTCTTACTGTTACTGGAAGAATAATCCAGTGCTTACAACACTCTGAATGATTAGATGTACTAGGGAGAAACTGCTTGTAGGTAGGGTTTAGATACAATAGGTAGAGAGCTCCACAAACTTATACAAATGCTGCATAATCCTCATTAGTAATGGTTACATTCTGAGGAACGTTTTAATTCTCTGTTCTCTACTGGAATTTAGAATTGTTTTTGAAAGACTGTGTTGTTTTTTAACACTTTGACTTTTTCAACTAGAGCAGCTGGACATACGGTGGTTGAAATGTAGTGGATTATGATTGGGTTTCATATCGTAACCACTTTATTACATATCTGAGACAGTTATGCCAATAAAATTCACCTTGAGATTGGAGCTTGAGAGGTGAATTTTGGCATACGTGTCAAGAACAAATAATGGTGGCTTACAATCAGACACTCGATCATAATTCTTTGCCGTACACAGAGTTTCATCTGCTCCAAGTACTGGTAATGACAGAAGAATAAAAGTGCAGTGTGCTTTACCAGCTTTCAAAGCTGTAAGGCACTTAGTGAGCAGTGAGCACTGTCAGAAAGACAGCCTAACTCATCTTACATTATGGAAAGAAAGCCAGGGACAGATTACTGGCACAGACAGCAGAAGGAAAGATGTTTTTAATTCTGCTGCTGTTGTTTGCTGGACAGTACTGGCAGGTTTTGCTGCCTACTGCAATAATGTTAATGATCTTAGCAGCTTAAGCTGGAGTACCAGGCCTTCCCTTACACAACCACTTAACTGGTTTGTCGTTTTAGTGATATTGTAGTGTAATCACTGCACTACATGCACTGCAAAATAAATGGCAATTTTTAAAGTCAGCTGTTAACATTGTGTTTGTGACGTAATATGTTTAAAAGCCTGTATTTTAACATGATGTTCCTGTCATGTACATTACCTTTTCTTCTAGAAGGGTTTTTCATGGTCCACCCTCTCAAAGTGGAATATTTATGATTGTATATCGCATTATACAGTACAGCAATAAAACTGGTGTAAGAAAAACCATGTGATTCTGTATATTATTAACCATTTTTATATGTCCTTATAGTAAGCCTCTTTAAATCAATTAGAGGATGATTCAGTACTTTAGATAGCCATCTTCAACAAATCACAAAAGAAGGTTTTATCGTCGTAAAAAAATTGGCTTTGCAATGAAGAAGTTTTTATCTGCACAACCACTGTTAAATCCTAATTACTACTTAGCTACTCCTTCTCTTCATTAACTATCAAATACAAGATAAACCAACTTTACATTTCCTCTTTCAGTAGTACAGTAATAGAAGTTGTTCCATACAATAAACTATTAGGGATGATAATCAATGACAACCTTAAATTTGATCTGCACATTCAACAGACAATCAAATAAAACTCACCAGAAACTAGGAATGTTATACATAGCAAAAAACTTTCTTAGTGACACCACAAAAACAACTCTGGGTACAACCTACCTTTTACCATCACTCTTGTATATAGTACCAATCCTCACTAAGAACTAAATTAGAACAATGTTACAACAACATTGCAAAATTCACTGCTAAGAAACCTTGTAAAACCCACCACTGCTCTAGTCTGAAACAATTACATCGGCTTGTGTTACTCCACCATCTCACATTTACTCATCGACTTGAGATTCATGGCATAATACATAAGCCTTCAAATCTACAGCATATGCACCAGTCCCCACAGCTAATGTAAGAAGTTACATTAATCAGTAGGCTGCTTAGTCTTAGGGAAAGCAGAAAGTCAGTGTAATTGATAAAAAACTTCTCTCCACCTACAAACCCAAGAGATCTGCAGGAGATGCCCTGTACTTTAGCTGCGTTTGAGATTCTGGAACTAAATCCCACTTGCCGTGAAGTCTCTGTCTGAACCTCCAAAAAGGCAATTACCTGGATACCATACACATGCTCACAGACACAGAAATGGCTTTGTGATA
This sequence comes from Protopterus annectens, assembly GCF_019279795.1. Lineage (NCBI taxonomy): Eukaryota > Metazoa > Chordata > Ceratodontiformes > Protopteridae > Protopterus > Protopterus annectens. Next base: position 1,491,097,730 of record NC_056725.1, on the reverse strand, counting down.
CCTGTCTGCAGTCATACTGCAAGCCTCAGTCCATTTATACGAGTGAAAGGTTGTGTCCCATAAAAGGAGAGTGCACATTTCCCCTTGCAACCAAAATAAGGTGGTAGACTGTTCTCTGAATCATGCTAACAAGCTATTACAGTGCTGAAGCCACTTCTGGGGGAGAATGCATGGCTAATTAACATCTGCATGCAGATTCACCAGCATGACTGGAGTTCACTTTGGGGCTTGTGCCTGCATGCTGCTGAAATGGGGGAGCAGTCTCTGAATTGCTCAAGGTTAATTGCATTACAAACACCTTCTGAGTAAAAGTTTCCATGGTGTAGTAAGCCTTTCTGAATACTAGGGAAGGTGTGTTATTTATTATTAACACATCAAATATAGCAACCTAAAAACTAAAAAATTATTCGACTACTATTGTAAGCCTCTCCAACCTAAGAACTTTACATTCCTCTACTCCTTAACAGATGGGGACATTCCTCCTAACCCTGGCCCAAACTCTACCCATACCACTACAAACTGTAACCAGTACAAAACAAGCCCCCTACTACCAACCAAACCTTCCAATTCACTCTCTGTTGCTCATCTAAATATACGCAGTATCTGCAATAAAATAGCTCAAGTTCATGCCCTTCTAGATGTCCACCAGTTTGACATCCTTTGTTTATCAGAAACATGGCTTAAACCCACAATAAAAGACAATGAAATCACCCCCCCCCCCCCCAGGTTATAGCATCATTCGACTAGACCGCGCAATCAAAAAAGGTGGAGGGGTAGCAATTCTCTACAAAGCAGAACTATAAGTTAGCACTGTAAATCTTAACCTACCTTTAGAAAATAGTGCCAAAATAATTATCTCTAAATTCCAGCTTAACACACACAAAGCCATAAACATCATCTGCTCCTATCTTCCCCCAGGAAATAACAATAGTATACACAAATAGATTCTAAATTGGCTTTCTTCTAACCTCTCTCAAAAAACCATAGTCCTAGGAGACTTTAATATAGATTGGAATTCATGTAGCAGCACTAACCCCACCACCCTTATTAACCTTTATGGTTTCTCGCAAGCTATAAACTCCCCCACCAGAATAAATAGCCTTAACAATAAAGAAAGTACCTTGGATTGGATACTCACTAATAGTCCTCATCAAACTTATACAACAGGAACCCTTCCAGATGACCTAAGTGACCATTCGCTGATATATATATTATCCAATATCCCACCTAGTGTCAGTCTGACCCTCAAGCAAATCACCCTTAACCTAACCAAATCACCCCCAAACCCCCAGATCCCACCCCATAAAAACTTCCAACAAACCCTCATAACCCCTTCCATGAAAGAAGTGACAAACCGCCAAACTTCTGCAGACGAAACACATGAACTCAAAGTCTGAACCTACAAACTTCATTCTCATTGGCCATCTACTTTACAGAAGTGGTAATGCTGAATCCATAACACCGCAAATGTATCCAAATCCAAAAGCTAACCAAAGAATCGTAATAAAAAAAAATTTAACCAAAAAGCAAAAACCGTAAAAGAAAATAGCAAAAATCAGGAGAAACTCAAAGCAAAAAAAAAGCCAAAAAATCCAAAAATCCTCCCAAAAGAAAATCCCTCCAAAAAGAAAAAAAGAAGATAAAAAAAAATAAGAGAAAAAAGACAACAACAAAAATTCCAAAAAGTTCCTCATCCAATCACAATGGCAACAAAAAAAACTACCTCAAGGAGCTAAATCAGAATGGCATTAAATATTCTGGGCAAAAACAGAAATGCTCCTGAATAAAACACTCTGTGCTTAAATATACCCCTCTCACCTATATTGCTAAGATCTCACTCCATCGAAGTCCCGCCAAATTAATAATGGCTACACAGGTCAAAACGATAATCCAACCGAAGATTAAAACGACACCATGGGACCAGATACAGAATCCATTACAAAATACAACATCTGTAAAAATTACAGCATCCCTGGGCTAAGTGTCATGCCTAATCCCTGGGTCACATGCACTACGCTATGCTCTACTGAGATTCGTGCACATCATGTGGCTCATTGCTGGGGATCCACCTGTCGTCCCTGGAGTCCACCTCAATCCCAGGTACTATACTCCCTTATCTCTGATCATGGATCCCGAAACAAATGTCCAGGCTTATAAACAAATCTTATGGCAAAAAAAAACACTGGGCAACACCTAAAACAAAGACATTGGCAACCTGCAAACTTCAAACCCTGGACCATTGACTTCTGAAACCTAGACCTCTTTCATCATGGACCTGATATCGATCTTCACAGCTCATCTAGACCCACACAGCTTATCTAGGGTAATCTAGGGCCTGGACATCATCCCCACTACAAGAATCACTACACTTTAACTCTACATCAATATTAATCCCCTAAACTACCCACACTAACTTAATCCCACTTACATAAAATGGGCATCCAGTAACCGACGCAGACAACCCCACTGAAGAGTACCCTCAGTACCCTAGCCCAGCAGAAGACACTCAAGTGGAGGGCATCTGTGGGTTCTCTAGACAGGCTTTGTTTGCTGGCATACTCTTAACTGAGTTTGGTTAGAGATGACTACAAACTAACTAGATAATTCGGAGATGACTACAAACTGGGAGGATACAATCCCCAAATGATGTGGATATTCCACAAACAGGCATTACAGAAACAGATGCTGCCAAATGCCAAGCCATGTATGGCTCAATGCCAAGAAATGTATAGTTATCCTGAATTAAAATATAGGTAAAGTAGTACACTAAAGGTGGTACGTGTGGTGGACACAGACAACTAGGACACAGGTGGACAGGTCTCAGCTCACAACCTCAGCTCAGGTGGACAGTCACCTGGCCCACACAAAGCACACCTCATCACTAAGGGCTTTTCTTATCCAGAAAAAGATCATCTGTCAGAAAAAAGTCATTGTCCTACAAAACTATTACTCATATTACCATTCCTCCCCTGTATGTATAAAATTCAAAGACACCATGCAACAGGCAAAAGTTACTAAAGAAACTGGAAAAATCCCTGAAAGGCCCCAAGTAAATGCCTCATGCGCCCCGGGGCTTTGCCCTATATTTACTATACTAATCTACTCCTCACCTACTCAGTACTGATATCGCCTATCTGGGCAGGCCTACAAGGCCATGTCAGCTGTTGACATGCTACACCCTTAACACTTACCACCTCAAGACCCACCAACTCAGAGCCACACACACCCAGGGAAACACCAAACAAAACAAATAAACACAAAAACAAGGTTGGATGACCTGACCCAGAGACTCTGGCCTAGCTAGCAGGTCGCCATACATACATGTCCCTCTGGCCCTGCCCCTCTTTAAAAGGAACTTTGATGATTGATGGGAGAAAGGACCCCACCCCACCCTCATGTCATCTGTCTCTGCTAGACAGCAAGGGTCCAGGAAGTAAATAGTGGAGAAAAAGCAGGGAATTTTTTTTATGGCTAGGTTTGTATAGATGAACCTATAAGACATAAAACCAGCCTAACCATCCCTAACACTATCAGAACAGTGTGCACCAAAAAACATTTTAACCCCGAGCTATTCCAAAAAGAACTTAAACAAAGTAATTGGACACCTCTAAAATCTCTCCCTATAAATAAAGCAGTTGAATACTTTAACTCCACTTTCTTAACAATCCTGGACCACCATGCCCCAACATGCTCTATTAGAAATGAAACTAAACCAGCCCCTTGGCTCTCAAACAATACTTTGCAGAAACAAATCCTGGGCAAAATGGTGTATTACAAAGAAACCTACTGATTACCAAACCTTTAGGCAACATAGAAATAATACAAAAAAAGCCATCCTACTAGACAAAAAGAACTATTATCTACAACTACAACAATCCTCCCTCAAGGAACCACAAAAATTTTGGATTAGTATTAACAAAATTCTATATCCAAGCAAAACTATCACCCCTAACCCTCTAGGCTCCAACCCTGACAATCCAGTACAAACAGCCAATGCCTTCAACTCTTTATTCACTAATACTATCCAAAATCTTGCAAACCATCTATCCCCTGATACCTCTAATCTGCCTACTCCCACTACCATCCCTCCCCCATTATTCCATTTAGAACCAGTGCCCACATCCTACATCTGCTCCCTTATCCAAAAGCTAAAACCAACCACCCCCTCAGCTGACAAACTCCCAGCAAAATTCCTGCAAAAAGGAGATAAAGCTATTGCTTATCCCATCTCCATACTGATAAATAGAACCATAAAGGAAAGTACTATCCCATCTATTTGGAAAATTTCTCATATCATCCCGCTACATAAAGGTGGGAACTCCAATGACTTTTCCAACTTTCGTCCCATAGCTCTACTCTCCCCACTTGCAAAAATAATGGAGAAGTGCATCCACAAACAACTACTTAACCACCTTCTCCATCACAACCTACTAGCTAACCGTCAACATGGTTTCCAACCATTCCACAGTACCACCACTGCCCTGCTATCCTTCACAAACTGTATCAACAAAAACCGCAACAAAAATATTCTTTCCTCTGCAGTCTTTGTTGATTTATCTAAAGCTTTCAACATGGTTAATCACCAACTCCTTCTTCACATACTGAAGTCCCTTTCACTTGACCCTCTATCTATGAATTGGTTCACATCTTACCTTGAAAACGGACAACAGGCTGTACTCTTTGACAAAATAAACTATCAAATCACCTTCCTATCTCACTAGGTGTTTCACAGGGCTCCATACTAGGCCCACTCCTGTTCTCCATTTATATCAATGACCTTCATTTAGCCATTCCACTCTCCACCTGCATTCAGTATGCAGATGACTACTATAATCTGTTCAGCCACTTCCCAAGCCGAACTTCAGTCTCTTACCCAAAAAGCTTTCAACACTGTAGAACAATGGTTCTCTAACCGCTGCCTTCTCCTCAACCCCAAAAAAATGAAACTATTACTCTTCACACCAACCTAAAAGTCTACCCCTCTACATTTCACTTTCACATCCAATAATGGTACTCTTATTTCTCCTGACCCAACCACTAAACTCTTAGGAATTACAATTGACAATAACCTAAACTTTGATACTCACATTAAAACCACAATAAAATTAGTTAACAGAAAACTAGGATCCCTCTAGAGAATCAAACCTTTTCTCACACCAGAAGCTAGGACCACTATAGCCAGAACCTACTTAATCTCAACCCTACTCTATGCTTCTCCCATATACACCAACCTCTCTAAAGACAACCTCAACAAACTAGCTATATCATATAATAATAATATTGCTAGATTTGCTACAAGCTCTCCTTTTAGAACTCATCACTGTCTGAGTCTAAAACAATTAGGCTGGTTAGAATTTCTTAACCATCTTCAATTTCACCAACTTACAATAGCCCATAAAACCCTGTATCAACCCAGCAACACTCCAATACTCTCTAGCCTCATTATACCATATAATAACCTCACGAACCTATGCTCCTCAAACAAAATGTTGATTAATACTACCAAATCAAAAAACTCAGCAGGCGACTCCTTGTTCTCTATCTCTGTTGGAAAAGTATGGAATCAACTACCGCCTGACCTTACATCTTAGACCTCTCTCCCACTTTTTAAAAGGAATCTAAAACTATTTCTCAATAACCACTGGTTATACTCCTGTACCAACCCTGACTAACTTTTATCCTTAACTCTTATTTTCAGCCTACATCCACTACAATCCTCCCTACAATGCCTCTATATACTATGTTTAGCATATAAATCTGTTTCCATATATATTATTGTTATTGTTCACTTTGAGTAGTATAATTATGCACATCTTATGAAAAAAATAATTAGTTTTTAATTAATTTTTGTTATAATGTTTATGTAACAATGACTGCTTTTTACTTTTTAAGCTGTATTAATTTTTGCATGTTTTCCTGGAGCTTTTCTCCCAGGGCCACTACTGAAAATGGACATGTATCCAGTTAGTCTAGCCCGGTCAACAAATATAAAATAAAAAAATAAATAAATAAAAATTAAATAGGAAACAATATGAACAAATAACTGTTTTCTGAAAGCACAAAGGCAGAATGTACATACTATTTTGAAGATATAAGTTAAAAGACCTGGACTGCAAACAATATTTAAAATGTAATTAAAATTAAGAGGAATTAGGAAAATCAATAAAGAGTTATGGGTTACCTAGTGCATTTGAGAATCTGCTAACTATATATAAAGGCAGTGAGCATCAGTAAAGCAAAAGTATATAACAGAAAATGGCTTTCAATGTACCTAGCTTGCCAATTTTAAACAATGATTGTAGTAAGCAAAACAATAAGGACTCAGTGGAAGAGACGGGTGGCCATATTCAACAGGGATGTCACCTCCTTCAACATAACCACTGATGAAAGGTAAAAACATTATGGATGGCAGAAGATGAGGTTCACCAAATGCAGATCCAGAAGACAAGTTTCATGATGTGACATAAAAGACAGTCAGCTACTTCTAGCCAGCGAAAAACAATTCCATTTGTTCTACTTGTCTGTCTGTCTATCTGTCTATCTATCTATATATCGGTCTATATATCTATCTACTCAGAAATGCTGTACAGATATAAAGGAGGAGAATGTGATCTCATATAGATGTAACATTAGGCTAAGAGTCAAGCACAAGACAATAAAAACACAAACAACAAATACATTGTCACACAGCTCAGTAAGAGTAAGGAATTTGTCAGTCTAAACTAAATATGACACCTAAAGTTTAAATAAGTAAATAAAACAAACATTGGTGAAAATCCTAGGCTTTGAAAGGTCACTGGAAATGTCGAAAATGTAAGCAAAGAAGATGGAGAATGTAAATCAAGAGGCACTAACACAGTCATTTGTGTGGATGAAGTGTGTGAGGATAAAAAGAATAAATAAAAAAATCATTGTTAAGAAAGAAAGAAAGAAATAGGTTTATTTGTAAGTTGTATGGAGAACAATATTCAAACAAAGGTCTGTGCCTATCAATCAGAACAATGTTTGTAAACTACAAAATGCCAAACTACTCTGCAAGACAATAAAATAGTTAACATATTACAACCACAAGATGCATGCCAGAGAAATAAACCGACAAAAATAATCCTATACATGGAAAAAGTGTCAGAATACAGTAAAAATGAAAAAGAAAACAACAATGTTATAAAAGAATCCAGTCATCCATGTATGCACAATAAATGGAAATTACAACAATACAGTTTCAGAGATCACGGCAATTATTATAATGAGCCTTCAGGTAAAGATGTTTGTATTCTAAGAAAAGCCTATAAACATACAAAGTGGCATTTATAAAACATTAAGCACAAGTGCCAAGATATTAGCACAACTATTCAAACAACTTACCAGAGCCAGCCTTTTGCACAAATGCACTCCCTCATTGATCTGATCATCTCCAGTAGCCAAAACAGAATCTTAGACATCACAATTCACTCACCCTCAATTAGCAATCACTGCCCCATTGTCTTCTCCATTTTATGCCCAGCTCACAAAACAAAACCAAAATTAATTTCCTTCAGATCTAAAGCCACTGCCAATATTGTTAAACTATATTCAATTCTCTTTTCCCTTGACTGGACCCCTATTCTAGACACCACAACTGCACTCCTTACCCACACTCCTCTACAGTCAACAAAACAGATACTTTCTCTTAATCTCTAGGTTTTCTACCTCCAAACCCAAACAGTGGCAAACCCATGAGTTAAAATCCTTCCTCAAACTCCAGGATGAATCAAGGTACTTCAGGAAATCTAATCCCACTTGAGAAAAGAGGGAGCAATATACAAATCTGAAAAACCTGTCCAAAAAGCCATTAGAAGATGCAAAAGTAATTTCATGGCACACCTCCAAAACTCTTAAATGTAGCCCTGAAAGAAGTCAAAAACCTCACAAGATGTCACTTGCCTTGCATTTCTACAAGTACTTCCTTCAAATGATCTGTAGATGATTTCCACAGACACTTTAGCAACTTCCACAAATGTGCTGCAAACACCCACTCAAATGTCTCCTCATCCTACCCACAATATAACCCTCCATTTTATTTCCAACAGATCTCATCCAAAGACGCTATATTTTTTTTTGGAACAAATACAGCTGAAAGGTCACTCAGGTACAGATAACCTAAATCCATGTTTCATATACCACTTCAGTGACTTCATTGTTGCCCCCCTAAAACACATCTTTAATCTTTGTCTAACTACAAACACCATGCCAAATATATGGAAATCTGCCATGGTAAAACACTGCCCAAACAAAAACAACTCACACTCCTATCCTGGTATCACTCCTTTTCCATCCTCCCAACCATAGGCAAAATCTTTGAGAAAACTGTCTACTTTCAACTCACCGAATATATTGCTAAATGCCACCTTCTCTCACAAAAGCAACATGGATTCTGGTCAGAGAGGAGCGTGGCTACAGCCATCTGGTCTCTGACCAATGAAATTCTCATGTCAATGGACAAAGATATGTTCTGTGGTACAATTTTTATAGACTTCACCAGAGCCTTTAACTTACTCAGTCACTCCTCTCTTATAATCCACCTATGCATTAATCCTGGTATCATCCCTTGGTTCCAAAGTTATCTAACTGCCATTTATCAATGAACTATGACTGCTGTACCCTTCTTTCTCTGTCTTTCCTCTCCACTAATCAAATGAGTAGATCAAGGATTTATTCTTACCCCCCCTTCTATTCTATGTCTACATCAATAGACTTCCATTCGATCTTTCTTAACTTCCTCTCCTCATCCTCCTCTGAGCAGATGACATGGTCCTCTTCCATTCTTGCCACACTCTTACCACCCCTAACTACTTTACAACAAGATCTACAATATGACTTCTATTACCTCAGTAAGTGAATTACTACTAGAAAAACTCAGATAAAATACATCCAAACTGTTTGATAATAAACAAAAACTCAACAAATCTAAGAAAACTTTAACAACCTATGATCACAACCACCAATCCTTAGGGCAAGTCTCCTCTTCGAAGTATCTTTGCTTCTGGTAAGACACCTCATTCAACTTCCAGCTAAATCTTGAAAAAAATGAATCCCCCTTCTGAACACAAATTATCCTCCTTTCTGTCACACTCCACCAGATCTGCAGAAGGATAAGGAATCCTACTCCCTCAGCTCGAATTCAGCCTCCCTCTTATATTACCAGCCTCTACCAAAAACCACCACTATTAAAACACTCAGAAACAAAATATGTAGACTTATTACACAGTCTTCAAGAAATAGACATCACTGTATAACACTAAAAAAGGCAAACTGGATCCCAGTTCACCAAAGAGTAGACCTGCTCATAAAATCACAGCCGTTCAAACTCCTACATGAATGTACTCTCCCTACTTTAACTTCATAACAATGACATATCCTCACATACAGCTTAAGAAACCTAAACCAATCAAGCCCTAAAACACAAATCCCGCAATACAAACTATGTGTCTCTGACCATGCATTCTCAGTTTTTGGGTCCAAACTGTGGGGATCCCTCCCACCTGAAATTAAAGATAGCCTCTTATTCCAGGTTCTATTCTGTACTAAAATCACATTTAGTTAAACAAGTATAATACACCTGTTACATCTTAGGTAACATCACTTAAATCAGCTTTAATTCTTCTACACTATAATCAACCACTAAGGTCCTTTGTTCCTTTACATATCTCTAATTTATTCAACTCTAATTCCTCGGATGTTTTGAAATTTGTACATATTGTAAATTAATATGTTGGATTTACTATGTGTCCAGAACAGTACTGTACCATGGTATTATTTTACTGTCACTTATGTGTCTATTGTCTATTCTGTATGTCTGGTTGGTTTCTGACCCAGGGCTGAGACTGAAATTGGTCTGAATCGATCAGTGCTCTACCCTGGTGAACAAATTCAAATAAATGTGCCTGCGACTCTGGAATGCCCCCCCTTTGAAAATGCTTGATTCAGAAGTAATGGTAAATGAGAAAGCAGCAAAAGCTATTCTGCTCATACTTACAAGACAGCTCTTATCTATTAAATTGTCACGTACAGCAATACCTGATTTTTTAGAAATAGATCTCCAATTTTGAAAGAGAAAGGGAAGATGAAATGTCGAGGTTGTGGAAGGGAGTATAAACATGATAAAGCAGAATGCAATGTCATCAACAAAGACTTTGAAAAAAGCTAAGTCAGAGAATGAAAATTAAAATGTCTGAAAAGCACACAGTATAACAGTGTACTGATTCAGATATCTAAACAAACAAAAGTAGCTTGGACAAATATCAGCTGTACCTTTATGAGCTGGAGCACAGAAAAGACTATTTAACTATAATGGTTGATAACAATTCAAGATTTGCAGAGATAGATACTATCTTATCTGCATCAGCTCATGCAGTCCTACACAAGGTTTGGAATTTCACACACACATTGTATAGCATATGCAAGGGACAATTGTGCAGTTCTCGCAATGTACAGGGTGCATCCGATTCATCGACCTAGTTGTTTGGCCGTGCAACTTTTTAATAAGTCTAGTATGCCCCACATGCAAATGAATGTATAACATGATATAAATGATAACATCTAGCTAAAAGTACATAACAGCATACAAATGAAGCACATAAAATATTTCAGTTCATAATCATCAACACAGATATCACACAGCTTCATTACCTGATGCTATATAAGGACAAAACAAATAAAAAAAAGATCTCATCTGCAGTTAGCAGCTATGGTCACAATTGCAGACACTTGTGTGTTGAGCAACACTACATGGGTCTATGCTCCCTCAGTGTTCAATTAGTCTAATAATTTCCGACAGTCTTCCAGTCACTACACCCTTACTGTTGAATAGATAGCAGATGGGAATTTCTTCAAGAGCTTGGTAGAAGTGTTTCATCCATATGATAAATCTCATGGAATGTGTGGTCTTCCTCTACCTGTAAGTACTAAGGTTATGTGTAGCTCTATCTACTATCCTTATAAAAATGAACAGCAGCAACCACTCAGCGAAAAAAACAGCAACATACAACCCAAAGGTGATCCACAAGTTTATTTGTAACAAACTCTCTTCCTCTGACATCTCGGCCGCAGCCTTCAAAGAGTAAAGAACCATAGGAGCACACACATTTTAAATACTAACAGATAACAATTGGACAATTAATTAATTATCCATTTAAGAAATTGTTTTATCAAACTGATACAATAAAACAATAAAATAATTAAATTAATACCCTCCAATTCATTTCTTCATTTAGCCTATGTGGGTATAAAGTGCCAAACTTTAAAATATAAATAGCCTCTTTAAACAAAAGTTGTTGGTTGAGACTATTAACATCAAAACAAGAGGCATTCACTTTTTTCAGCACTGTGCCTTTTAACCCCTCATTGTTACCTTGATGGAATTTTTTAAAATGCATAGCCACAGAGCTTTTCTCTTTATTGTTAGCAATATCTCTAGCATGTTCCATTAATCTAACTTTAAATGCCCTTTTAGTTTCATCAATATAAAATTGGTTACATGGACATTTGAGGGCGTAAATAAAACCCTGAGAATTGCAGGTAAAATGATTCCATGTATTAAAAAATACATTATTTATATGTGGGAAACTCTTCACTACAAACTTGCAGGCCTTACACTTGCCACATGTGAAGGTCCCACTAGATAATATATTATGTTCTAAATGCATAGAGGGCATAGTAAATTTACTACTCACTAAAAATGCTGTATGTTCTTCCCTCTTCTAATGGAAACCCTAATTTTTCATTTAACCAAACTGCCACGTTATTAAGGGAATTAAAATATTCACAATAATGTTTCACCAATCTCATCATTTCAATACTAAAGCAACTATATGTAGTAACAAAATACAGAGTATTACATTGTTTCCTCATCCTATTATTAGTAGATATTTTATGGGTACTATCCCTTGTTCTTCTGCAATTGCTTTCAAAAAACTTTTTACAGCTTTTATCAATCAGCTCATTGCTGTAGCCTCTTCGCTTAAACATCTCCAGTTTTATCTAATTATTTTACAAAAGCATGCTCATTATTGCACAATCTAGAAATCCTAAGTATTTCACTAAAAGGTAATGCCTTCAGTGTGTGAGGAGGATGACAACTATGTCCATGTACATATTGTGTCCCTTCATCAAACTTTCTATTAACTGATGTCTCCAAGTTTTTACCATCCATAATATTCAATGCAACATCCAGGAAAGAAATACTCATCCCTATTTTGAGACCATCAAATTCCAAAAGAAATCTATCCATGTGTAACTCAGAAATAAAATTCTCAACTAAAGCCCTACCACCTTGTACCAAAAATATCAAGTCATCTATAAACCTATAGTATCTAATAACATATCTACGAAAAAAATTATTCCTATATAAATATTCAGACTCAAAAAGACTCATAGCCAAATTGGCATACATGGGGGCAAAAGTTGGCATACATGGGGGCAAAAGCTGCCCCCACGGCAGTCCCTTGTTTTTGTCTATACAAATTATTATTAAACTCAAAAAAATTATGTATTAAGCAGAAATGTATAAGTTCTACTATATATTCAGTAACCGGACTATTACCTAGAAAGAATTTAAGAGCCTCAATCCCAAACTCATGTCTGATATTCGTATAGAGGCTCTTTACATCCAGTGTAACCCAATACATTTGGTCATTCCACTCAACATTTTTAACTTTATCTAAGAAATCAAAAACATCACAAATGTAAGATGGTAAAGTCTTAACTACAGGTAATAAATAACTATGTAAAAAAAGACCTATATTATATAAAAAAATAATTACAACCTGAAACAATAGGTCTCCCCGGAGGTTGTATTAGGCTTTTATGTATTTTGGGAAGGCAGTAGAATAAAGCCATCCTACAGCCTTCCATATTAAATTTCTTATTAATATCCATTTCTGAAAAATATCCCAATCTTTGGCCTTTCCTAAGTAATTCAGCATACTCAGACATAGCATTACTCTATACAGATACATCAGTCTTTATAGATAGCATAGCAGATGGGAATTTCTTCAAGAGCTTGGTAGAAGTGTTTCATTCATATGATAAATCTCATGGAATGTGTGGTCTTCCTCTACCTGTAAGTACTAAGGTTATGTGTAGCTCTATCTACTATCCTTGTTGCAGGAACCTTCCAGCAACTAAATGGGGATATACTGGCTATTTTCCAGGCTTCTGGCTCATGGATACTCAGTATGTTTCAATGTTCAGTATTATGCTGTTATGTGATTATGAGCACATATGATTTACAGGACTGAAGAGGAACAGAGACAGCAGCATGCATGGCATGCATGACTTCTGCTACACTGACCACTTTCCTAAGGTACTAGTAATGCAGACTGCACGCATGGGTATAAAGGCTCTCTGGCTCATATTTCCATATGTAGAAAGGCTACCATTCCCTCATCTGGCATGTAGGTTGCGACCATACCTCTCAACTGCCAAATTTTCACAGAGTGTTTAGATTTTTTTCCATATATTTTTGTTCTATTACTCATAAAATGTGTGGTTTTCTGGCAAATCACTGAGAACTGAAGTCACTAAATAATGATATACATTTGAATTTCAGACTTCTTATTCCTCAGAAAAATGCATGCTAACACAAATCCTATTATTTTTAGCATGTTTCTAACTTTATACAAACACTATTCAAAATCTGTCCCTATTTCTAAGCCTTTGCTCCCCATTATTTTAGCCTTGTCTAGATTTCTTGTGCTAAGAGGTTGAGATGTGTGACTGTGATGCACAGGGGATCATGACCAATGTGTGTGCATATAATTAATAAATCAGCATGTAGTTCAAAATCCCCTGAAACTACCAGTCCACAGACAAATAAAGCACTAGGCAAATTCTGTCTAACATGGTAACCTTTAATTAACAAGACTGAGGGTTTCATCTGTTCAGAATGCAGACGTCACACAATGTGTTATATAAATGCAACTACTTAATATTCATTTGCTTGTATTTCAACATACAGGCTATAGAGATAGTATCACTAATACCTCAAGGTTGGTCAGCATTCAAAGTAATTTGTCAAAACAACTTCCTTCTCAGTAACAGATTAGTTCAGTCCCCACTTCTAAGGTTACATTTAACCTTTTCCAGTTTAAAAAAAACAAACTTATTAAAATCAGACATATCTCCGCATGTCAAGCTAAACCATAGCTCTTATCCTGCTTCTTAATGCATAAATATGCTGATAAATCCTTACTTTAAGACCTTTCTCAGTTTTTATTATATAAAATGCATAACAGGATAAATAGGTTGCTACACATACCACTCAAATGGTAGTGTAATTGTACCAACCTTTGCAAGACAATATCGTAGGTTTATCTCCTATAGATGCAAAAGTGCCTGCATTAATAAACCTGCATTGCTTGCATGCATGACACTTAAACATGCCATGTACACTAAGGGTTTTTTTTTTAGCTGTGGGTGTCTTTGATTCAAATTATCTTTCAAATTATGGAATTTAAAAAGCAAAAAAAAAACTAGGGTACTCAGCCAAGTCTGTAACCTATGTCCCCACAAAAAGTTATAATAAGCCAATATTGGCTAACAATATTTTGTTGTAGTAAAATGGAAAAATAAGACGCTGATGGCTGTAGTATCAGGTGTATACTATCAAACATATCACATGACCTTAATCCTTAATTACAATATTTAAAAACACATGACATGCTTTAAAATAAAGAATAAAAACTCTACATTAATACTTTTAATACATGTATCAAAAACTAAAGCATCTAGGGAATCTAATCTATTACTGTGTACTTGCGCTGTGACTGTAAAAGTCTTTCTCCTCGTTTTATGTTTTACGTTGGCAAGACGGATAGACATCTTAGAGAACGTATTAGGGAACACATTTATAACATCAGGAAAGGCAACACCACCAATGCACTTGCCAAGCATGTCACTAATACTGATCAGACACATGTTTTTAGCTTCAGAGTTATTAGTTTAATTCAAGAGAGCTTAAGGCAAGGTGACATTTATAATAGGACTGAAAACTTAGAAGCAGTGTGGATTACTAAGCTGAGGAGTACAGAAGGGCATGGTCTCAATGAATGTATCCCCTTAAGACCTAGATTAAGAAGAAGGCCACTGAAAAGATAGTTTTTTGTCTTTTGATATGTTGTTTTTAGTTTTTGATACATGTATTAAAAGTATTAATGTAGAGTTTTTATTCTTTATTTTAAAGCATGTCATGTGTTTTTAAATATTGTAATTAAGGATTAAGGTCATGTGATATGTTTGATAGTATAAAAGGTGTGTATCTGTAGTGCTTGAAGTACACCTGAAGAAGCTCGTTTGTGAAAGTGCTTGTGTTTTTGCACTAGTAAAGGCCTTTTTGGATACTACAGCCATCAGCGTCTTAATTTTCCATTTTACTACAAAGACTTCACTTCTGGGACGCTTTGGTGTGTATTTGCCAGTTGTTTCTTGCTGTTTTTAACAATATTTTGTATTGCCTTTACATCAGTGGAAAATCCCAGGCAGAGAGTCTTAGAGCATTGTGGCCTTGTGCTTTCATCCTTTGTTCTGTTCATGCCACATAGAAAGATAGGTGCAAAATCAGTAGGTCTCTTAGTAGTCACCATTGCAATTATATAATTCCATACATTGGAGCAATACCCATATCTACAATCATATTTTTTAAAAAATTATACTAATTACTAAACATGTCACCTTTTGATGTCATCCTTGCAATCCTTACAAACTGCATTTTCACTACATTCTTTTTTACCCAGAGTAGGTGATTACTAGTGAAATGTAGGTAGGAGTTGCTAAAAGATTTTTTTGTACACATTGGAAGATATATCTTTCATTCTGACTTTTGCTAAGTTCCACATCAAAAAAATTAATAATAGCATAAGAATAAGTGCATGTGAACATTAAAAAGTGGTAGACGTATTTAATAATTCATAGTTCGTCCACAGTACCAGAAAACACAATAAAAATGTTATCCAAAAATCTAACCTAAATTTTAATAAATCTAGCCATTTCTGATTATAAAACTACCTCCTTTCCCATTTGTAAAGGATAAGGTTGGCAAAAATCAGGGCTGATGCACCCCCCACCCCCATAGCTATTCTTGATACCTGTTGAAATAACTTACCCTCAAAGAAAAAATAATTTATTTTCAAGGACTATTTCCATACAGTCCCAGATTAAATCAACATCCTCTCTCTGCAGAAATTGTGATTTATAAAGCATGGAACTAAACCAAGCTAGACCTATATTATGGCAAAACCTGTGTTCTGTATAACAGCTGTGACCAAAAAATTTCCAGAGTCGAGCAAGCTTTGTAGGGTGTAGTAAGTCTAGGTACCATGAGTCACAAAGGATGTTAGGGTAAAGGTCTAAAATACCTTTCAATTTTCTATCCACTAACCCTGTTAATGTCTCATTTTTGCTCACCTTAGCTAAAATTATGGGTCTAAATGGTGGGTTATTCAGGTTCTCATAGGTTTTCAGAATCCCAAATTTATGAGGTGCTATTGGATTTTTGACCTGTAAGAACTGGTATGTGGAATCCGAAATGATTTAATTTAGTCTTAAATCATCCAGCCACAAATCTATTTTATTATAGGCCACTTTCATTTTATTCATAGAATGTTAAGGCTCATGCTGTTAACATATTCATCAGAATCTATAACAACAGCCCCTTACCCCATCAGGCTTTATAATAGGAATAGTGCCATCCTTCCAAAGTTGTTTAAAGATGGTGCTTTCAGCATTTGTCCTTTTCACATATTTTCTAATTCAAGTTAAGTATAGATATAAGTGGTGGGTTAAAGGTACAGGTATAAACACTGGTTGAAGGTATAGTACAGGTATAAGTGGTAGGTTAATGGTACAGGTATAAGCACTGGATTGCAGGTACAGGTATAAGTGGTGGGTTAATGGTACAGGTATAAGCACTGAATTGTAGGTACAGGTATAAGTGGTGGCTGGGAGGTACAGGTATAAGTGGTGGGTTAATGGTAAAGGTATAAGTGGTGGGTTAATGGTGCAGGTATAAACAGGGTATTGTAGGTACAGGTATAAGTTGTGGGTTGAAGGTCAGTGCCTCCTTAAGGGGTCACGGGTGTTATTTTTACAAAACAGTACTCCAAAATTCAGTTTTCTAGTGAAAAACTTAGTTCTAACATCACATCAACCAAGATAGCCCTTCTTGTAGGTACAAAGAAGAATCCTGTAGTTAGCAAATTATTGTAGTCTTCACAGATCTTAGTCTCAGGCTAATTATACATTTTAAAATCACCTTATTTCATTAAAACTACTTAAAATGTCATTAAAAAGTCATTATTATCTGTAAAAAAACATTTTCATTAAGAATTGAAGAACAGAGTAGATGAGATATTCCCTCTGATGAATTTAGTAGTTCAACATCCAAAGTGGCAGCCATAAAACCATCTAAAAATCACAAACTACATTTAGTAAAATCTTGCTGACAGCATTAAGTTCATCGCAATCAGATTGAGTACAGTTGTGTAAAATCTTACCATAATAGTAGATGTCATTTCCTTCACTTCCTTACATCTGGGATTTCCTGTCTCGGGTAGCCCAACATCCGGCTAGTACACAAAAGCTTTAGGTTGCTCCTCGTGTAGCATAGGGCATAAAGGTCCTCAGAACTGATAGCCCTTGTAGGACTGCCAGTCCATGGAAAATCAAGAGGTAACCAGTACATCCAGAAGAGAAATGGACCAGGGAGAGGAGGGAGGGAGGCAGTGAATACTGCAACAGTGAAGAAAAGACATCTACTGTAATGGTAAGATTTTACACAACTGTACAATGTCCTTCCATTCATGTGTTGCAGCATTCCTTACATCTGGGATAGTGCCAAAGCTCTTACATCTGGGATAGTGCCAAAGCTCAAGAAGAAACTTGGGAGGAGCAAGGACCAGCAGAGCCCTCAAGGAAGCCATGAAGGATGGCCCTAGCAAAACCAACTCTAGCTCTGGAGATTCCATCCAATTTGTAGTGCTTGGTAAAAGTATGCACAGAAGTCCAGGTAGCTGCCTCAGGAATAGACTTGGTATCCAAACCCTTGAAAAAAGCACCAGAAGAAACCACAGCCCTAATAAAATGAACCTTTACAGAAGAAGGAAGGCTCTTACCATGAAAATAATAACAAAAAGAAATAGCCTTTGAGATCCAAGAAGAAATCATTTGCTTTGATACAGCCAATCCTAGGGACGAAGGATGAAAAGAAACAAACAACTTATCAGATTTTCTAGTAGCCTTAGTCTTAACCAAATAAAATCTGAGATGTCTCTGCACATCCAAAATATACAGCACCCTCTCACTGGCAGATTGTGGAGAAGGGAAAAAAGAAGGCAAATGAATGGACTGATTAAGTGACAACTCATTAACCACCTTGGGCATAAAAGAAAGATTAGTATGCAAGGACACCCTGCCCTTATGAAGCACCAAAATAGGAGGACATGCCATAAGGGCTTGAAGTTCAGGCACCCATCTGGCAGATGTAAAGATCAAAAAAAGAACAGTCTTATAAGAGCAATGTTGCAGGGAAGCTGAAGCAGCAGGCTGAAAAGGAGCCTGAACCAACTTTGCCAAAATAAAATTAAGATCCCAGGGAGGAGGAACAGGCTTCCTGGGAGGCCTAATATGAAGGACACCTTTAAGGAATTGTTTACCTTTAAATCTAGAAGCTAAAGGAGGAGATAAAGGCATACAAGTAGAGATATCTGATAAATGGGCCTTAATAGAAGAATAGGCCAAACCAACATTGAGCAATTTGCACAAATAAGAAAGAACAAAAGGAACATCCACAGTAATTGGATCCAGGTTACAAGAGAGACACCAAACAGAAAACGTCTTCCATTTGGATAAGTAGGATTTCCTAGTATTAGGTTTCCTGGCCTCCTACAGGACCCTAAGCACATCCTCAGATAAAAAGGTGTCTATGTGGAATCAAACTCCTATCACCCACTGTGTCAGTTGAAGAGTGGACAGGTATAGATGGATGAGAGATCCCTGGTCTTGTGTGAGTAGGTCCACCCTGTGAGGTAACTTGTGATGATTGCCCTTGGCTAAATGCAGAAGAAGAAGGGGGAACCAATACTGTCTCACCAAAAAGGAGTCACCAACAAAATTTTGGGAGTGTCCTGTTGAATTTTGAACAGGACTTTTGGAATGAGGGGAAGGGAAGGGAATGTATAAACATACATCCCCTTCCAAGAAAAAGAGGGGGCATCCACCTTTGACATCAGAGGCTCTGGCACAAAATACTGGAAGTTGTCTGTTCAGAAGGGAGGCAAATAGGTTGACTTCAGGAGTACCCCACTGATGGACAATGTCCTGAAACGTATACCTGTGATGCATCCATTCATGGAAATGAGTTAAGGACCTGCTCAGAGTGTCTGCTACAATATTTTGACCTAAGGAAATGTATACTGCCTGATGAGTCACTTGATACTGGACAGCAAGATCCCATACAGGGAGTGCCAACCAGCAAAGAAGGTAAGATCTTGTTCCTACCTGTTTGTTCATATACCACATTATTGTAGTATTGTCTGTAAATACCTTGAGAGGTCCTGGGGAGAAAAGAGGATGAAAAGCCTGAAGACCCAGTAGAAGAGTTCTCGTCTCTTTGACACTGATGTGCTCCTTCTGTTGAACAGGAGACCAGACCCCCTGCACCTTTAGGGAGCCAAAAGCTACTCCCCACCCCATGTCTGATGTGTCTGTGAACAGCTCCTGAGAGGGAAGAGGGGGATGACAAGGGAGCCCTGGAATTAAAGAGAACTGCTGATCCACCAGAGGAGTTCCTTCTTCAGACAAAGTAGAAAAGGAACTACAAAGTCTAGAGGAAGTGTACGTTGAAGCCAAACTGACTTCAGAAACCACTGAAACTTTCTCATGTGGAGTTTCACCAGTGGGAGCATAGGGGCAGTGGATGCCATGAAACCCAGAGCTCTCAGAAACTCTCTGGCTGAAATGGAGGCCAGAAGAAGAAGAGTTTGAAAGAAGGAAATGAGAGTTAAGGCCTTGGAAGGAGGCAGAGATGCCAGCATAGGCACTGTCTGAACCCTGCAACTCAGGAAAACATGGTCATGAGAAGGAATCAGCAAAAACTTTTTGAAGTTTATTGTAAACCCACGACTCTGAAGAAGAGAAATTGCAAAATGAAGATTTTGCAACAGGATCTCTGTAGAGGATGCCTGAAATAGAAGGTATTCCAAGTAAGAAAATACTTGGATCCCCTGAAGCCTGCGAAAAGCAATCACAGGAGTGAGGCATTTGGGGAATACCCTTGGGGTAGTAGAAAGACCAAAGGGCAAAGCAAAGAACTGAAAATGCCAGGACACAACAGAGAACTGCAAAACCTCCTGAAAGGAGGATGGATCTGAATATGGAGATAAGCATCCTTGAGATCCAGAAACACCATATAAGCATGAGGCAGCAAAACAGGGGACAGAGTCTGAAGAGACAACATTCAAAAAGTGAGCACCTTCATAAAAGTGTTTAGATGAGAGAGGTCTAGAATATGTCTCCAAGTATCCTCTTTTCTGGGTACTAGAAAGATCTTGGAGTAAAACTCCCCTCCCCTTTGGGACACAGGCACCTCTTGAAAAGTACCCTGAATCAAAAGGTCTCTAAGTGCCTCTGGGAAAAAGGAGAGTTGTTTCCAAGGATGGTGAGGAACACCCATAAAAGGGGGAAGGGATTTCTACACTATAAAATAACCCTGGTGAATAATGAACAGAAGCCATGAATCCTGACCAATCGGAAACCAAGCAGGAAGAGAGAGAAGGAGACAAAGAGAAAGAGGAGCATGGTTGGGAAGAGATGGATAGACAGACAGCTCCTGGTCTATCTGGAAAGGAAGACTTCTGAGTTCCTGAAGTCTGAGTAGACTTAGCAGGAGGAGCCCACTTGCCACTCTTTTTGCCCTTAGGAGGAGGGCAAAATTGCCTGCAAACAAAGGCAGACTTATTGAAGAGGCATCTGCTGCATCACAACTACACTTGATGGAAATTTGAGGCTTGTTTTTTGAATTAAGAAATGATGTCATAATTTGAAAGCTTATTTAAGGGTGTTTGTATTTTCTTGATTTGTCTGATGAAGTTTGCTAATTTCAGTAAATGAAAGTGCTAACTTTATTTTTGGATTCAATGTAGTTCTTAATTTTCATCAGTTTACACTTGATGGAATGACAGACCACCTGGAAAGGGTAGCCAAGGTGTAAACCTTCTTACCTATACTTTCCATGGTTCTGCTGTCTATCAGAAAGCATCAACTTGGGTGAAGGAAACAATTCAGAGGGCTTACCAGAGGCTACAGACACCACTCAGGGATCAGCAGCAGAACACTTGTACAGAAAGTTACAGTCCTCAGGCACCCTGAAAACCCTATCAAGTTTCATGTGAGCATGGGACAGAAAATCAGGAGCTTTAGAGGCATTAGAAAATGCATCTAACAAAGCAGGCAAAACAGGAGGAATAGCAGAAGGCTTTGGAGATTCCATCTGCAGCAACTCATAGTACCTGTTATGGATTTCAGAGACTTGAGCACAATCCCATTTAAAAAACTCCATCATCCTGGAGATTGTGTCCTCAAAAGAAATTTCTTCAAAGGGAATATTAGGAATGGTAGAGTCCTCATGCTCTGACCCATAGTCCAAAGGAGAAGGGATTTGGAAAGAGTACGGGTTCCTCATCAGAATCCAATTCCTCCTCAGAGGAATTCTGTTCCCTGGGTCTTTTAAGTGGAATACAGGACCAAGGGAGAGCTGGGACAGAAACCCCCTGAGGAGGTTTCAATCCCATCAATGTATTAAGCAAACCCTGAATGAAGACTTGCCACTCATATTGCAGATCCCTAAGAGCATGAGAGACATGTTTAGTTTTTTTGTTTTTTCTTTAATGGGACATCTGCCCTGTAAAATGTTAAAGGCTCTGACCCAGTATGGCATTTAATAACTATAGTATGGACTTCTTCCCTAACTAAAGTCTAAGGAACACCCCAAGGCCCCTTAGAAATAATCAACCGTGGTTCTCCCTGAACGTCCAAAGTGGATGTCTGCAAAGCCTCATCTGACTTGCTGAAAGCCAGATCCCTGCTGGCCTCCAATCTGATCATGGCAGAGGAATCTGACAACAAAGCCAAGCGAACCTCTGGGTTCCCACTCACCTTGGAAGAAATGTCTGGCAGAGGCTGGACAGCGGAACATTCCAGCATAGGTTTCTTTACCTTCATCTTTCCTGACAGTTGACCCTTGGGGTGGGAGTTCCTTCCATAGTGTCCTTAGTGAGGAGCTTAAGTCTCTGATTCTCCAGATACAGCACTAAGGAAGAACACCTACTGCAAAGAGTCTTTGGAACAAAAACCTGACAAATGGATGCATGGTCATGTGAGGTGCCAAGTCAAAATAAACACTGTTTGTGACAGTCTTTATTGGGAATCTGTTTCCTGCACTGGCATTTACCCTTTCTGGATGACATAAAACCCCAGAAACCCCATGAAAGACAAGAAAAAATTAACCCCATATGGGGAAATTATCTGCAACAGCTCGGAAACCAGCAAAAAGGATATAGGCATTCAGACCGATGATTGAGAGATGTGTTCGGACTGGAGGTAAAGATGTTATGTGGATGGTAAGTCTAAATGTCACTTTTATGCCCTATGCTACATGAGGAGAATACATGTGACATATGGCATGCCTTAAAGCAATGTAAGGCTTTTGTGTACTGGCTGGACATTGGACTACCTGAGGCAGGGAATCCCAGATGTAAGGAATACTGCAACACATAAATGGAAAGACATCATCAGTTCTGATGGTGTTTATGAAACTTCTGTTTTC
The DNA here is from genome assembly GCF_019279795.1 of Protopterus annectens. Classification (NCBI taxonomy): domain Eukaryota; kingdom Metazoa; phylum Chordata; order Ceratodontiformes; family Protopteridae; genus Protopterus; species Protopterus annectens. Next base: position 1,491,074,875 of record NC_056725.1, on the reverse strand, counting down.
CAGGATTTGGCTGAAAACAATTGTTTCATTGGTGATTGTAGTTCCTCTCAAATGTTATCTTGCCTCTTTGTGGCCCCTTTAGTTTAAAAAATTGCTTGATTCATCATTAATAGGCTCCATATTCTCAAGTTCCCCAAATATATCCAGAGTGTCCAAATACTCCATCTGAGTTTGAAAAAAAGAAGAAGGAAAAGCCTTCCTTTGTTGTGGCATGTATCCCTCATGGTCAACTGTTTTCTTACCCTGGGGATATTGGTAAGCTATTTGTGAGCATACTCCTCATTTTTGCATGCTGCTTTTTTAGCCACATTTTGAGACATATGGTTCTCTACTTTAGTAAATACTGCACCATACTCTTCTTTAATCCTTATTTAATTGTGCTTGCATTTTTTATAGGGAAAACTGAGAAAGGTCTTAAAGTGAGGACTTATCAGCATATTTATCCTATGAAAAAGCAGAGTAAGATCAGTGATCTAGCTAGACATGTTGTGATACACCCTGATTTTAATAAGTTTTTCATCTTTATACTGGAAATAGTGTAACCCTAGAGGTGGGGATTGGAGTAGTTTATTACTAACAAGGAATTGTTTTGACAAATGACTTTGAATGCTGACCAGCCTCCAAGAATAGATAAAGTGCTGAGTTTTGTTTAACAACCTCAAAGACCTCCAAAACACAACACAGATACAAAACAGACTCTGCATGTTAAGCCTACCCCCTCACATAGCAGAAGGAGCTCCAAAGTCACAGACGCTGAGCCCGTAAGGCAGGCTTCAAACCAACCAACCTTTATTGTTACAGTTGACTTCATTGTAAAACATACAGATGTGCACCTTACCAGGATGAGCAAGGAAAGAATGATTTTTAGTTGCTTGTCTGGAGGCAAAAGCCATCGGATCACGCAGACACTCAAGTCCTTAAACAACAAGTACCAGTATGACTTTTTCATAGTTCATACTGGTGTCAATGACCTGAGGTGCACCTCCCTGGGCTACATGAAGAGAGATATGATGAAGCTCTCAGACTGTGTCCAAAGCAAGTATGAGCCAAGCATTGACTAGAATTCTACCTTCTCCAAGGATGATGCCATGATATGAGCAAAATGTAATTGACTTCAATAATTGGCTCAGTTTTTGGTGTCATTCAGAGAGTCCAATATTTGTCAGAATGAGAGGATATGATCAACAAACCACACTGTTTTGCCAGAAATTCCTGCATCTGTCCCCTCTAGATTTTTGATTACTGACAAAGACATTGTCCAGCCCCATGCTGCCTTTTTTAGGCAAATCCAACTTGATAAACTTACCAGCATAATTAAAAAAGCAAAGGAAAATATGAAGGTGTTACTCATCAATGGTAGGAGCCTAAACAAGAAACTCCACACATACAAGCCCTTCTCATCCTGGAGGACATTGATGTCTGTGTAGTGACTGAGACATGGTTTAAAATAACAGTGAGCACTTCGTCTGTGCAGGACTAAAACGCCTTCCACACATTTATACCAGCTACTGTGCAGGAGGGTAAACAAAAAGGTGGTGATGCCTCAATCTACATCCAGAAGAGACTCACATCAAAGCTAGTAAAACTACATGATGCATTAGAGCTTCTTCATGTACAAATAACATTCAAAAAGGTCCCGGACCATATATTAGCTTAGAACTCCCTTTAAGACACAAGAAAGCCGTAATGCCTATCTACAGGAACTAGAATCACTCAGTATTAAACACAATACTTTTTCCTTGGTGTTCTAAACTTTCCAACCATAGACAGGGAAACCTACATCAGCACTAGTCCACAAGCACTGAGATTCCTGGACTTTGTCAATACCCTGGAGCAATTAGTCATAGGACCCACTATGGAGAATAACATCTTCAATCTTGTTTTTATTAATACAGGAGCATTTCCTACCATCTCTTGTGTATCTTCATCACTTGTTAGGCCTGATTATAAAGCAGTCATCTTCAAAATAAAACTGAAACCAGAGATCCCTTTCACCCAAGGTACTTTTAGAAATTTCTTTAAGGCAAACTACCTACTCCTAAGTGATACTTTGGCAAGCTTCAAATCCCCACCAAGCTCAGTTAACTCCACTGAATATGCAGAAATGTACACCATACCAGCATGTGAACAGTTGCATAGAAGCATCTATACCCCATAGGAACAAGTACAGGGCAAACCCCAGAAACAAACCCACATGGTGAACCCATAATATCAGTAAGCTTTATAATAAAAGGAAAATACATTTGACAAATGGTAAGAAGAGTAATTCCCTGAAAGTTAGATCCCTTGTCACTGAACTAAACAAACAGCTCAGTAGCTTAATAAAATCCACCAAATCCAAGCTTGAGGCTAAAATGGCTACCCAAGCCAAAGACAATCATACTGTGTTTTTTTAATTATGTTTGTAATCTCAAAAGCACAACACAGCAACATCTTGAGCTGATTATGAATGATTTATCTACACTGATGCTGAAGATATAGTGAATCCACTGGCTGATAAATTTACCTATAAACTTATCCCTTTCTCCCCTCTATCTGTCCTTTAATATATACCTGAAATTGTCTCACATCCAGCTATCATACAAAAGCAAGTCCTAAAACTACTATCAAAAGCTAAAAATATTGAACTGATTGGTTCTGGCAATATCCCGGATGCATTTTAAATAGCAAGTAGCTGCACCCCTAACAACACTGGTCAATCTCAGCCTCCATAAGGTTTTGTACAAAGAAAATGGAGAACAGCTATAGACATTCCCCTGTATAAGGAAGGACCTTCCGCAGACCCAGGCAATTACAGACTCATAAGTCTGATGAGCCTCATATGCAAAACCATGGAAATATTTGTCATGGAACTAATCAATCAGTACATAGGGAACCTTCAAACACTGGACCTGTCTCAGTAACAGGGGATAAAGCCGTATGTCACCCAAAGGACTGGCAAATGGCTCAAAGATAGGTGCAAGGAATCCAAATGTGAAAGTTAACTTCATAAAAAGACCAGTCACCAGTTGAGTACCCCTAGGTTCTGTGCTTGGAACTTTTTGTTTGGCATCTACTTTTCTGATGTAAAAGCCAATACCATAAGGCTCTGGCTGACTAAGTTTGCAGATGACTGCAAGCCAAGAGAAGTCTTTGAATCCCCAAATGACTTAGCCATACTGCAGGAAGGTTTGCTCCAAATAAATAACTGGTGCCAAAATCATGGACTGTAGTGAAATGACAAAAAATTTCTTAATGAATCCTTCATAAGCCATCTACCCCAGGGAACTACCACATTGGCTACACAGCCCCATTAGCTGACCCAGTTGTTTGGGATTTGTGAACTTATGTGGACAGTGACCTAACTTTTGACCAACATGTTACCATTGTCATAAGAATGTCTTTCTATATTTCACAGCTTATAAGCAAAAGGATTGTGTCTAAATCGAGTTATGTCATCATCCTCCTTTAATCATTAGGCCGGTCATTGAATATAATGTTCCCTTTGCATGTATCTATCCAGACACATGCAACAACTGGAAATGCTCAATAAAAGGCTACAAGGCATAAACAACATGCCCTACATGCACCAACTCAAAGCCCTGTCACTATAATCAGAATCCTACAGACTATTAACAGGGCCCTGTGTCTAGTATACAAGGCATCCTCTGACCCAATAGTGATGGACTTACTGCACTTCAGCAGGTCAAATGGCATCAGAAATTCTGGGTCTAGGGATATAAACCTTTTATGCAACTTCAACAGAACAGTTTGGAGGGACAGGTATATCTCACAGAAGGTACCGCTGCTCTAGAACAGACTCCCCATCCACATTAAACAAATTTCATCCCTGTCCATATTCAAGAGCAATTTAGATTTATCGATGGGAAACAGAAAATTTAACCCAAGACTGCCACCTGTACTACTATGGACAGAGACAACTCCTAAGTGATTTATCCCATGCATGGGCTCTCTCAAATTATTTATGGTATGATCAGTTATTCTCATTAGGGGTAACATATAAATATTGACCATGGAATGGGTAAGACCAAACTCTAATCAAATATGATAAGTTAATTTGAACAGAAAAAGGGAAACTGGTTAGGCTTAAAATGAACCACAAGGGCTGCTAGCCCGGTACTTACCTATGAACCTATGAACCTTTTAAAGGTTGCTGTGTTGGACAGAATTGACTAGTATTTTTTTCAATGTGTGTGTGTGTGTGTGTGTGTGTGTGTGTGTGTGTGTGTGTGTGTGTGTGTGTGTGTGTGTGTGTGTGTGTGCACGTGCGTATGTGTCTATGAATCCATGAGCATTTTGGTTGTTCTCATCATTCACTTATTTGGTGTACATTAGACTTGTATGTTCATTTCCAGTGTAGTAATTTCTCACAGGGCAGTGTCTAGCATTTGTTTACACGCACACACACACACACACACACACACACACACACACACACACACACACACACACACACACACACACACACAAACACACACACACAGACACACACACACACAGTGTGCGTGTAGCCAATCTTCCTCCCCTCAAGCATCCATTGTGTTTTTTGGTGAACCTTGAGCACTAGCTCATAACCCCCTTGAGAAATCTTGAAACTGTTACTGAGGTTGATTTCAGCACTGCTCATGCCAAGACACAGGAACAACTTAATAACTGTGTTTGGGCTACGGAAGTTGTTATTTTGATACAGTGATATATCTGGGAGTTTCATACAGTACTCACCTGATGTAGCCAGCAAAATGTTTATCGTCTGCATAATGTTTCACAACATTGTATTATGCAGGGCAGGATCAACATCCCAGTCATGTCATGTGTCTATGGTACAGCAAACAACAGCATCAAGTGACGCTGATAATGATGATCAGCAAATGGATTAGGTGCAATCAGAGACTGGTAAAGTACATGGCAGTTGGCAGCTAGCAACGCCTGGTTAACGATCTGGGGCCATGAGGTGCATAATGTAATGCAGTACATGCAATGCTTGAGGAGTTCCTGTCAGGTTTTGTTGATCCATGTAGAGTGGAGTTTACCATGCATCCAGCATTGGCTCAGCACCACATAGGATTCATTCACAGTTATTAGCATATTCACAGGGTACCAAGGGACAGAGTAACACAAAATGGCAATGAGAAGTAAATGTTGGACACATGCCACTAGGGCAGGATGCTAGGTGTGGGGTGCAAATTAAACTCCCTGTAGTTATACATTAACATTTAAAGTTATAAACTTCATGTATTTATAATCAAATAACAAAATGTTTTGTAGATTTATAGATCTATCTTTCTATTATATCTATCTATGTATGTATGTATACATACATACATATATATATATATATATATATATATATATATATATATATATATATTTAGATATATATATATATATATGCATATACACACACACACACACACACACACACACACACACACACACATTACGGCATTAGTTTTCAGTCACTAGGGTAGAACACTGAGACATTTTTGGTTCAGCCTTGGTTTACCAAAAATTTGACTCAATATTTGTTTTATTTTTTATTTTTATTTACATTTCAGTTACCAGGCTACAGAAATGATCACAAGGTGACCCTCTGTAAGGCTCAGCCCCGGTTACATTAAAAGGTTAATATAGAGGATTATGATCAGGTTGATGATCATAACCTGCTTATCACGTGTTTGATCAATGATGTGTAGAACACATAATTTTAAGTTACAATTGATCTGACATAGTTCTTTCTAGTGCATGGAGATTTGTCTTCTGCATGTACTACTTGCTGCAGAAACATTAAATAAAACATTAAATTGGGAAAAAAAACAGAAGTGTTGTTCTGGCTTTAAAAGCTGTTAATGCAGTTGGGAACTGCTTTACATCTTTATGTAATCCCTGTGTAAGAGAAGCAGCTGGTTTCCAAATACATTTTGAGTGCAATGTCGACAGTAGACACAAGCAGAGTTGACACTAACCTGTTTGATGTTCTGTTGCTACTGCTATTTACAGAAAAATATTAAATAACACTGTTTCAGTGCTACTAATCACCAGACATGATGTTTATAGCATAAGCACCCTCCTAAGCATTGTTAAGGTCTGGTGTCATGCTGCTGTAATGCTGAACTAGGATGTCATTTAACTGATATTTGAGCATAACAGCGATGTTCCAGACACTACAAGATATTTAAAGCAACATAGTTAAGAAATAACAAAGAAATAATGTGCAATTAAAATAACAAGTATGTGCATAATTACATACATAAATAGACAGATAGATAGATAGATAGATAGATAGATAGATAGATAGATAGATAGATAGATAGACAGACAGATAGGGAGATAAAATGTGAAATGGTAATAGTAATTACCACAGACAACAACAATTGTATACCATAAAAGGGAGACAAAACCCATATGGTGAAGTCTGACATTTCTACGATGATAGCTGACATTAATAGCAATCTCTTTTGGCTTTTCCTGGTTAGGAGTCACCACAGCAGATCATCGGTTTTCAAATTGATTGGTAGTGAAGTTCTTATGGTGTTGAGTTGCCAGCTTGGTGCTCAACTTTCACAGAAGGCTCACCACACACATGCACCTACTTGCATGTCTCTTAAAACGTATTCGACCACAGAGAAAACATGCAGACTCTGCACAGAAGGCACTCCAACTGAGAATCAAACCAGAGAACCTCTTGCTGTGAGGCGACAACAATAACGGCTACACCACTGCAGCTAAACATGACAAATGCCATTAATAAGAGCTGGAAAGTGAAAAGAGTAGCTGGAATTAATCTAATTACAAAGGGCTAGGTGGCAATTGTAGAACTCTATATATCTGCCACCATTATTGTGGGGTGTAGTAACTAATAATTCTGCAGAGGAGGAGAAATAAAGTATGCCTCTATAAGGGGGGAGTGAACATAAGGGGCTAGAGAAAATTGGAGGGGAAGTGGGTACAGAAAGAAAGACCTGAAGTTGCCTTATTAAAAGGGCAATATAGCATCATATGTGTTTAACCCTGAACCATATTTTGTCTAAGTCAGGAAGGAGTAATTAGTGTCATACTTTAACTTGACTCTTTTATTATTTTATTCTCGCAACTCTTTTCTGATGATTTTTGCATGTTTTCTTCACACAGTACAGAAAGTCATACTATCCTTATGCATGGGATTCTATTAGGGGACATTTCTCTTATGATGGATGGCTGCTCAGGACATCTCAAAGGACAATGTTGAAGCACAGTTATTTAAAAGAAAATGTATGGATATCTTTTTTTCTTTTCAGGTTGTTGAAAAAGAGATAAACAAAGTCATGTGTGTGTGAATAACTTAATACCTGTATTTATGTGTACTATTAAATTGAAAATTTAAAATGCAGTATTGTATGCAAAAATATTTAGAGTTCTAAAATATAAAAACATATTTGTAATAATATTTTAACTGCATTGATTATTTTGGATTAACTAAAATTGTTAGAAACATTTTTAAGCTGCAGAATCATTGTTTATTGTATGTCCATCAATGTATTCTTAAAGTACTTATGGAGTATTAGCATAGATTGTAATAGTGATGTAATTTATTTTAAGCATATTTTTATGTGTGAAAGAAAATGACTATGTGAATCTGTGTAAGCCAAAGACTCATTGGCTTTCAAGTTCAAACATTATATGTAGGGATCTGGCAGTAGCAGTCTCTGCTTTCTTGTAATTTGTAACGCTTTATTGTTTTCTTTTACTTTGTATATTGTGGTGTATTTTCATTGTGCTGTGTTTTAAGTGTATTCTGTTTTCTATTGCATATTTAACCTAGGAAAGAAACCAGAGCTGTGTCTCTTGTGAGTCACATAGAAATTAGAACAGGAGGAGCTAGCAACTAAACCTTGTACTTAAAAGTCTTTCGGCTTTTCCAGGTTAGGGGTCGCCACAGTGGAACTACAGTCCACTAATGATTAGCAGTGGATATTTCCAGTGCCAAGTTGCCAGCTCGACACCCAACCATTAAAGAAGGCACATCCATTCACGCACGCACCTACCTGCATGTCTTTAAGGTCACTCAACCGCGAGGAGGACATGCAGAGTCCACACAGAAGCTGCTCCAGACGAGAATCAAACGGGCAAACCACTTGCTGTGAGGTGACAACAATAACCTCTACACCACTGTGGCACAGTAAAATAAAATATTCCAATGCTTTACTGGGAAAGCTCACTCGGACTCTGCTGTAGACTACTGTGAGGGAAAGGTTAATTTGCTTTTCCTTATAGTGCTTTCCTGTAATTTGTATTACTTTGTTGCTGTCATCTATATTATATTGTAGTGAGTCTTCATTACACTGTGTTTTAGTTGTATTCTGTTTTCTGTTGCATAATTAAACTAGGGAAGCATCCAAAGCTATGTCTGTTAAATTTCCCTCACCCTCCCACTTTGGTGCTGTTTCATTTTTAAACTCATTGTTTATCTAGTTGCCTGCCTCTTATGTTAACTTGACCACATATTTCCTTTTCTCTCCTCTTTCATTGGCTATTGTCAGTAAGCATAACATTATCATTTTGTGAAGTCATTCTCTCTTCAGCTATTTAAATTTATTGGCCCTCCATAGAGCCAGAATACTGTGTCCACTTTCATCCAATCTATCTTGCCCTTTTAAAATTAATGGTTCTCCCCTTAGATTGCCACAGTTTGAGTTACACTGTCTTTTATCATTAACTGCTTAGTACACAATGCATCTCTTTGGATATTAATATGTTTTCCACCTTATCTTTAAAATCTGCAACATCTGGTCCAAGACCACCAATCATTGGTGACCCCACATTATGCTTCTCAGTAGTCATCTTGGGATTAGTACTTCTGTTTTGCTCCCGATGGAAGAAGAAGCATAGGGACAGTATTTCCTGGGGACTGCTGATCACCAGAAAGCCTGATAACTGTTTCATATGTGCCAGCCTGGAATTTTTGCTTATGTTTTGTGCTTGGTCAGGGAAGGAGCAGACGGCAATGATTCCTAATTGTCTCTGAATGGGCAGTGAGTGTCTGTCTGGGATGTTCCTGAACAGTCTAGCTGCTATTCAAACTACCGATCAGGAAAAGGCTACAACAATCCTACAGACCCCTGCATTATCTGGGACAAGACTGTTGGCCATGAAATAGCCTATACCCTGCTTCACCTCTTGGTATGAGTACTACCATTTTGCTTCTGCTGAGAGCAGAATCAAAGGGATATTGTATCTCAGCAGAGTGAAGCTGTGGTCAGACCAGTACTAGTAGTAGCCAAGTAGCAGCCATTTAGGTGAATCCCCTCTATTCATCATTCCTGACAAAGCTAATTCTTTACTTTTTCTTCTCAGTAAGTAGTGTTTGATTATCTACTGTCTCACCTAGCTTCAGAATAATTCACTCAAAATGTCATCCCTAAATTGTCAGAGTCTGCCTCAGTAGTTTCCCCCTCAGGTGTTTGTCAGGGCCCTGTATAGACTCAGGTACCTTGAGTTGGCATTTTTCCTGTAAAAGCATCCTTGAAATTTTACTAATAGCTACTTGTAAACATGGTAATTAGTATGCAATGACAAGCATTGCCTACCAGACCTGCAAACCAGATACACTTGATTTGATATCCTCACTGCAACTATCTAATCAATAAAAAAGGGCCTGTTGTCATGGATATAAACTTTCCCACTATCCTGTTTGCAAGCTTGTAGAAATTGCCTCATGTTTACTGAAAACCATCTAATTCTCAAACAAACTGATAAGGTATATAAAAGATGTATTTAGACAATGTCACTGAAGGCAAAGCTCTCACATAAAAGCATTCCTAATGTCAATAAGGTTGCCAGTAGTACACACGCTGCACCCGTCACACACAGTATAAAGCAGACAAAAAAGACCCACATATGTTGAGGCACTTAAATGTAACCTTCCTGAACCTGAACAATCTCCCAGATGAAGCACATATATAAAATGCCCTCAGCAGCCCTAAATGCACTCTTTCAAAACAATACCCACATCAACACATACTGCCACATATAGTGGAGCCTCTGCTTCCAAGCCCAAAAGGCAAGCGACCACACAACCCAACATTCTTATCATTGGACATTCCATTGTGAGACACACTGATGTCCCCTTCATCATGCTGAGTAAGGAGGAAGGCACAGTCGGGTGCTTATCAGGGGCCAGGATCCACCATATTACCCATACACTCAGGTCATTAGACCACAAGTACCAGTATGACTCACAGCGCATATGGGTATAAATGATCTGAGATTTAGTTCCCTAGACTATATGCAGGCAGACATTATGGAGCTCTCAGAATATGTATCCCAGGCTGGTATGAGCCTAACATTGAGCAGCATTCTACCTTCTCCAAGGATGATGCCACAATGTGAACAAAAGATGACTGACTTTAATATTTAGCTTAGTTTCTGGTGCCATTCTGAGGGGGGTGCAGTATTTGTCAGCATGGAAGGAGATAGTCAACAAACCAAGCTGCTTTGCAGAGATGGTCTGCACCTCTCCCCTCTAGGCTTTAGAATATTAGCTAAAACATTGTCCTCCCACATAGTGCCTTTTTAGGTAATGACAAACTGAAAATACTTCTGACATTGGAAATCAAAACCAAGCAAATCTAAAGGTTCTACTGCTCAATGCTAGGAGTCTAAACAAGAAACTCCACTCTCTACAAGCTGTTCTTTCCCTAGAGAATGCTGATGTCTTTGTGCTCACTGAGACATGGTTTAAAACAGTGGAAAGCACACTGGTAGTACAAGACTATAATACCATCCACACATTTAATCCAGCTTCAACACAGAGACTAAATGTGAGGGTGTTTCAATTTACATAAAAAATAAATACACCTCAATACTTGTCAAACAGGACAATGCTTCTCCACATTCAAATCACCTTAGGCAAACTCGCATACCACTTACTTGCAAGTTATAGGTTGCCATCTATGATCCAGGAAACCCATAACATATATTTAAGCTTACTAGAAACACTTACCATCAAAATGACTCTTCATACAATAACTTGTCCTTAAGGGAGGCTGACTCACCCTGATTTTAAATAGTTTGCTCCAAAATGTATCCTTTTCATGCAACATGGCTGGAATTGTTTATATTCTGAGATGTCCTTGTGACCAGTTTTATATGAGTAAAGTCAGAGAATGTTTAAAGTCAGGTTGCAAGAACATATGACAAACATCAAAAATATGTGTATTGAAAGCCCCCTAGCGATGCATTTTAAGATCTGGCATCAGAGCAATCCCTTATTTTTTAAAAGGATGCATTTTGGAGGAAATTATTTTAAATCAGGGTGAGTCAGCCTTCCTTAAGCACAAGTTATTGTATAAAGAGTCAGTGTATATTTTGAAATACAACACAAAGACACCAGAAGGCTTGAACAATGAATGTAATTGAAAGTATTGGATTAATTAATTGTGTATTTTGTATGTTAATTGTTTAATTAGTGTGGGTATATGTTATATGATTTGGTTTTGTGTATTTATTCCTTGAAGGTATTGTTGGCTGAGGTGCTAGAGGTGAATAAAGATTTTAACTGCTTTTTTTGGTTTCCTGTGGCTGTTTCTTTGGATTTATAGTCTTTTGTTGTTGTTTTGCTTAATTTAGCTGTGCTGGCTCATAGACTGGAAACAGGAAGTTAGAATTGGGGAGTCCATCTCTACAAAGAGGTGAGTCACCAATGGAATCCTTCAGGGGACTGGTCCTTGGGCTGCTCCTTTCAGGCATCTACTTCTCTGAACTTAAGGCCAATGTCAAGGACCTCTGGCTGACCAAATTTGCAAATTATTGCAAATTAGGTACAGTCATATATGTCACCCTGACACTAATGTTCTTCAAGAAGAGATAACATAGACAAATAACTGGTGCCAGGACCATGGACTAAAACTCCATGCCAAGAAATGCATAGCAGTATCCTTCTAGTCTGCCCCGGTAACTATCACACTGACAATATGTCCCTGAGTTAGTAACATGCCCTATGCAGACAACCTCAAATCCCTATCCCTGTATTCTGTCTCCTACAGGCTGTAGAGGGGAGATCTGTGCATGGCATACAAGGCATTGTTGGTCCCCACGCTGATGGACATCCTGCATATCTGCAAAACAAACAGCACCAGTATTACCCATTCTAAAGACTTAAACCTTTCTTATGATATAAACAGGATGTGCTGGAGAGACAGGTAAGAATCCCAGAGACTACCCCTTCTCTGGAAAGCTACCCATCCATGTGAACCAGAGTTCCTCCCTAATCAAATTCAAGTGTAACTTGGACTTGGATGATTGGATGGGGAACAGCAAATTCAACCCTGGTTTGGCATCTATGTCTCTAACGGACACAGGCAGCCTGTAAATGGTTCATCTCCCAGGCCCCTGCTTACATTTACCAAAGGTACCAGAACTTTTCCAAGATTTGGGATCCATGGCTAGGCTTAAAAAGGCCCCAGTGGTTATTAGCTTAGAACATGCCTATGAACCTATGGATGTATGACCTCTACTAATCTTTCACTTTGCACAAGGTCAAGCATCTACATTCAGTTGCTGTTTGAGGGATGAAGTCTGATCTCATGCAATGGATTGATTTGTGATGCTCTAGTTAACAAAACACAATAGGACAGATTTAGATCTAACAAGCAGAGTACTTGAGGGTAACTAAGAGAATAATGTATGAGCTTTATTAATACACACAAACACACACACACACACACACACACACACACACACACACACACACACACACACACACACACACACACACACACACACACCTTAAAACCCCTTTTCCCATTTTTGTACATGGGGTTGGGGGGTCAGTTCAACAGTAAAAGTCATCTACAGTCAGGGTTCATATCACCAGTGGCTAGCCCTGCCACGGGTTTTTCTTCTATATCACACACTCACACCTATGGTCAATTTAGAGTGTCCAATTAACCTACTGCATGCCTTTTGGAATGTGGGAGGAAACAGGATCACCTGGAGAAAACACACATGAACAGAGTGAGGACATGCAGACTTTATACAGAAGGCACCCAAGCTGAGAATTGAACCAGAAGACCTCTTGCTGTGAGGTGAAAATGGTCTCCATTGAACCACTGTGCCACCCACATGCAGACATATATAATTGTGGACTTCTTGCTTCAGTTTTCTTCACTAGAATTTAGAACTGTTTATGAAACAAAATTATTCTAATATTTTGCATTTCGGCTTTTGACCAAGAGCTGACAGACAGCTGTGTAGCTGTTTAAATAGAAAAAAAAACATAAAGAACTTTAAACCTAGAAGTAATGTTCAGTATATTATTTAGTACAAATAAAAAGTAAGTCTTTTATATTAGCACCTAGTCGTATGCATTCACCTATCTCTCTTCTTGAGTCTGTGGGACTATTTTTGTTCCACCTTGTTAGAGCAGAATCACAATGATTGTTCAATGCCTCATAGGACAGTCACTCCTACATTTCATCAGGCTGTGGGAATAAACTAGCACAGACCTTTTATTCTGACTCAGGCTTGCATATACATTTAGTTATTTGAAGACCAGGATTGAGACCACTGAGACCACTGATGGAGCACCATAATCTCTGGAGCTGCCTTCATAATAGATGGACACACTCTAACTTTTCTTTTCCTTTAGGTGGTTTGGTAAAGACATTAAGAAAAAAAATCCTTTGATATCATTGCATTTTCATAAAAAACATGGAATCCTTCATAATTTTCATTTTTATGAAGACCACTATTAGCATGCAGAAGCAATATATACAAAAATCAACAACAGTCTCTTCAATAAGTATTCAGCCAAGTTATGCTGCAGATAATTCATAGACTCATAGGTTAATAGGTATGTACTAGGCTAACAACCACCAGGGCCTTTATAAGTCTAGTCATGCAACCCAACCCGATTGTTGTCCTTATGTATCATGGGCATTTATTGGGCGGTTACGTTAGTTAAGAAGTTTATAAAGGTTATGTGGGGTGGCATATGTTAGTTTGGGCATAACTGCTGTATGCTCTGTCTATCAAGGGCAAGGGGGCCAGACCCAGGGTGAATTTCCAATTTCCCATCCATTGGTCAAGGTTACATTTAAATCGGGTTAAGGATAAACTCTGCTATGGAGGACAGCTATAGAAAATGTTAGCCTTTATACAGTTTAAAAGAGTGGTGCCACATATAATTTCTATCAAATGTATCACATGCCTTAAAAGCAAGCAATCAGTGCTAACCAAGCTCTTCCTCATCTGATATTGGAATACTGGTGCTTAAAATCCATGCACATTTTCAACATTAAGCAAAAAGAAGCTGCACATCTCAAAGATATGTTTGCTTGTATAGACAAGGCCTGGAAAGAGATTGTATGATAGCATTGCCGATTGACTGTCAGCCTTGTCAGCTGATTCATTGTATATAAAAGGTGGCCATTTATCAGGCACAAAATGCAGGACACCTCATGATATGGAGGTTTGTGTAGGCTACTTAGGATGGCTTCAGTGATGAAGCTGTTATGAAGGCAGAATGCCACTTCATCATCATCTCTATTACATTCTTCCAGTGTTCATAGGTTCATAGGTGATTACTGGGCTAACTGCCCTACAGGCCTTTTTAAACCTAGCCATGCTTTCCCAAATGTATCTGACATGATTGGATACCCCAAGGTAATTTTTAAAGGGTTGACTATAGGCCTGGATGAAGGATGACCTTGTTTTTACAGCCTGCACATAAGATTCCAGAACCATAGGGTGAGGGGGAGGGAGAGCCTCCCCCACTTTAACAGCTGAAGACCTGTAACGTTTTCCTTTAAGGAGGAGACCTGTAACATTATCCTTTAAGGAGGACTCCTGCATGTGTCACACGCTAATGTGACTTTTAAACACAAAAGTGAGTGGAAAATGTTCCCGATCACATCATTGCTACTAGCGTATGTTAAGCCTACTGCCAGAGTCACAGTAAGAAGTGCTCCATTTGTATTTTATGGCAGGCAGCACTTTAAGCCTACTGCCAGAGTCACAGTAAGAAGTGCTCCATTTGTATTTTTATGGCAGGCAGGATAAGTGCTCCATTTCTATTTTACAGCTGGATAAGTGCACCGTTTATGGCTGGATAAGTGTGCCATTTCTATTTTATGATAGGAAGAGAAGTGTGTGTTGCTCATTTCTATTTTATGGCTGGATAAGTTCTCCATTTCTATTTTGTGGCTGGATAATTGCTCTGTTTCTATTCTATGGCTGGATAAGTGCTCCATTTCTATTCTAAGGCTGGATACGTGCTCCATTTCTATTATATGGCTGGATATATGCTCAGTTTCTATTATATGGCTGGATAAGTGCTCTGTTTCTATTCTATGGCTGGGTAAGTTTTCTGTTGCTATTCTATGACTGGGTAACTGTTCTGTTTCTATTTTATGATGGCAGGAGAAGTGCTCCATTTCTATTTTATGATGGCAGGAGAAGTGTGTATTTTATGATGGCAGGTGAGTGTGTCAAATACCCCAGTTACTTATACCTGCTGGTTAGAATAACCCAGGCTCAAACCCTGTACCTTATGCACAACAGCCTGCATTCTCTACCCACACCACCACTTGTGATTCAGGGAGTTGAGTCCATAGCTCTCAACTGTCTAGAGATTCATATAATATGTGGCTCATACTTTTGGCCTGTTCCTCTTAAAATTTGTGGTTTTCTGCCAAATCAGTGAGTACAGAATTCACTAAATAATGATAGCCCTTTAAGTTTCAGTCTTCCTGTCTTTTTTTGGAAATGCATGCTAACAAAAATCACTATTTTAGCAGCTTTCTAAGATTATACAAGCAATATTTAAAATGTGTCACTGGTTTTGGGCCTTTGCCCCTCCCAAATAAATTTTGCCTTTTTCCAGATTTCTTCTGCTGTGAAACTGAAAAATTTTAGTTGTGTCAAGTGGATGGTACAGTGGTAGTGTTGTTGCCTCACAGCAAGAGGTTCTCTGGTTTGATTCTTGGCTGGGGTGCCTTCTGTGTGGAGTCTGTAATTCCTGTGTTTATGTGAGTTTCATGTGGGTGCTCTAGTTTCCTCCCATGTTACAAAGACATGCGTCTGGAGCATTTCTCCCTAGGCCTCTGCTAAAAATTGACTTTCCTAGTAAACAAATGTTAAATAAATAAAACATTTTACAAGGATCTGGGAGCTTCAGGTGAAGAGAAGTTTAGTGTTGCTTATTCCAAGTCTGTTTGTATTGTTAGTAGCACAACAGGTAGTAGCCTTACTTTTGATGCAGAAGGCTGTGGGTTCTACTCTCACAGTATGCAGATGGATAACCGATACCATACTGTGTTGTACTTTAACTGGAGTGGATGCTACAGTGCTGTGAATGTCCTCCTTTGGAAGAGTTACCTAGTAACTATGAACCTGTTATCAGTCTGCCATCCATTCCCTACTGCAATATTACTAGCTTATCATTTTTAATGTAACATAGGCAATTTATTCTTCAAGGGCAACAGACACTTTATTTGTAGATGAAACAATGAAATATAAAGTTGTTTCCTAGCAACAACCTCTTCATTAGTTAAAGATGCCTTTAATGTGGAGTTATTTAGATGACTTACTTCTGCAGACATTTTGCATATACTGACTGATATTGGTGGATTGCAATGACAGACGCTTGAGTGGCCTTTTATGGGTGAAATTTTCTGAAATGGGTAGTTTTGTCATTATTGGTTCATACATTTTGTTTCATTGCTTACTAGAAAACTGTTCAAAACTACACATGTATAACACATTATAACAACTGGTGCTGTATTATACACTGTATATAATTTAATACAGTCAGGAAGGTGAATCAAAGAATAAATACATGTATTCATGGCCCTAAAAATGTGTTTGAAAATAGCCCAGAGGAAAGAGTGAAAGGCTCATAATCATGGGCAAATTTTAACCTTTACTCTTGTTACCAAAGCAATGGATAAAGGTAAAACAGTTCACACCACATTACCTTGACCTGGCCAAGCCTTTTGACACAATCCCCTACTGAGGTGTAGTACAAAAGATGAATAATGTAGGAGCAAACACTAGCTGGATTGCCAACTTGCTCATAGGATGCAGGAAATCAAAATAGGGAGGAGACCAGTCACCAATGGAGTCCCCCAGGGTTCAGTGCTGAGACTTTTTTTGTTTGGCATATACATCTCAAAAGTAAAACAAAAATACCAAAGGGCTTTGGCCAGCTAAGTTTGAGATTACTGCAAGCTAAGAGTAGTTATTGAATCCCCAAATGACTTAACCATCATGCAGGAAGGTTTGTTCCAGATAATAACTGGTGTCAAAATCATGACAATGCCCTCTGAGAACTGACCCAGTTGTTTGGCATTGTGTGTACAGTGACCTAACTTTTAACCAACATGTGCTCAGAGTCATAAGAAAGCTTTCTATATTGCACAGCTTATAAACAAATTTTGTCTAGATCAAGAGATGTTGTTGTCCCCTTTACAAAGCTCTCATTAGGTCAATAATTTTGTATAATGCCCACTTTGGCATGTTTCTGTCCAGCCCCATTCAAAAACTGGAATGCCTTCAGAGATACTTTACTATAAGGATACAAGTCAGAAACAATAGGTATTGCATGGACCACCTCAAAGATTTATTACTATACTCAGTATCCTACAGAGTGCTTAGAGGTGACATGTCTGGCATGCAAGGCATCCTCCGACCTAATACAGATAGACCTACTGAACATCAGCAAGTCAAATGGCATCAGAAATACTCAGTCCAGGTATCTAAACTGAATGTTGTGGAGAGATGCATATATATCACAGAGGCTACCACTGTTCTAGAAGAGACTATCCGTAAAAATAAAACAAGGCTCATCCGTGAATATTCAAATGCAACTTGGATCTAAGGATGGGTAATAGAACATGTACTCCAGGATTGCCCCTCATGCCATTAATGGATAGAGGCAGTTCCTAAATGCTGCATCCTTTACATGGGTCCCCTCACATTAT
Source organism: Protopterus annectens (assembly GCF_019279795.1). Lineage (NCBI taxonomy): Eukaryota > Metazoa > Chordata > Ceratodontiformes > Protopteridae > Protopterus > Protopterus annectens. Next base: position 1,491,056,918 of record NC_056725.1, on the reverse strand, counting down.
CTATGGCATGATCAGAGTTATTCTCACTAGGGCTAATATACAATTATCAGCCATGGGATAGGTAAGACCAATCAGAAAATGTTAATTCAAGCACCAAAAGGGAATTGGCTAAGCTTAAAATGTCCTCCAAGTGAACCTATGTTGTGGTAGGAAATAGTTATAAAAAATTGCTCTTTATAGAGCACTAAGTGCCCCTCTCAGCCTCTACACCCCCCTCCCGTCTTCATCAGCTTCCGGAACCTATGAGCCTGCCTCTGTCCATAAGAGGCACAGGTGTCAAACCAGACCAGTATTACATGTCCCATTCCCAACCACTGGTACAAGTTACACTTGAATTTAATTAGGGAACAACACTGCTTCACAATCATGGGAAGCCTGTTCCAGAGGAGGGTAATCTCTGAGATATATACTTTTCTTTGCAATGTGTCCTATTTAACAGGGGTAGAGTTTTGAATCACTCTTCATAAGACACATTGCTTATGTCCTGTATTCTTTTGTGAAGAACTCTATGGATGCTCCACTTGCTGCAAATGCCTGGTCAGATACATGCAGAAGGGTGCATTGTACTCATTGTTTTGTTGGTTGAGGGCTGTGTACAGCAGAACAATAACATCCTTGGATCAAGATGCCATACTCTCACTTATAAGATGTGCACGATATAATAAGGATTTTCTCACCTCAGTAGACACATAATGGTCAAAAGCCAGGTTACTGTTACTCTGAGTCTAATCTTAGAGGTTTTCTATTAAAGTGGTCATTTCCAGGGGTGGCTGTCTTTCCAAAGGATACTATTATGGATTTACTTGCAGAGATTTTTAGACTGTGGCTCCACCACCAGCTATTTGTCTTTGTCAGGCCTTCTTAAAGGATATTTGTATCTTTGGGGATTCTTTTACTATGCCTAGCTTGCAATCATCTGTAAATTTGGTCAGTTAGAGGTTGTTGATGCTTGCCTTGACTTCAGAGAAATAGAAGACAAAAAGAAGAAGTCAAAGCACTGAGCCCTAAAAGACTCTACTAGTGACTGGCCTCTTTATGGAGTTAGACTCCCCATCTTAACTTCTTGGATCCAATCTGTGAGACAGTTAGGTATCAATTAGATGAGTCATAGGTTTACACATTATTTAGTGACTTTATCTTTAATGCCAAGTGAGGTATTGTGCAAAATGCCTTGGCCAGGTTGAGCTAGATAGTGTGCACCATTTTGCACTCTATTGATCTTTTTGAAGAAGTCCACCAGGTTGAGTGGGCATGACCTGCCCTTGATGAAACCAAACTTGGCTAGATCCAATATTGGCATGTTTTTAGTGTCATTATCATTTCTATGATGATTCTTTCTGTGGCTTTGCATTTGAAATTAGTCAGACATATGGGTCTATAGTTACCTGGGTCCATATATAGCCTGCCCTTGTGCAGAGGGATGACAGTTGCAGTCCTCCATTCACTTGGCATGAAGCCTGTCTTGAGACTATAGTTAAATAATGATTCTAGTGGGCCTGAGAAATCATGTTTCATGCATATAAGAGGCAACCTGGTATTAGGTCATGTTTCATGCTAATTTGGAGGGAACCTGGGTTATTATTAAGGTCTATCAATGAAGTGTTCCTGGCCTAAGAACCTGTTTCCTAGTAATATTTGTGGGACTTGTATTTCCTGTGGGGTCACTGCAGAGGAGTAAAATTAGAGCTAAATTTGTCAGCCAGTAGATTTTCTATGTCCTTCGGCTTAGTATGGGTAGTGCTAGTCACAATTATTTTGGGACATTGTTGTGCTCCGTAAACTTGTTGCCATGCTTGAGAGTAACAGTGTGTCTCTTTCTGATGTATGCTGTGGTGTATACTTTACCAAATGAGCACCACAGAAGTCTGAATTATTAGTTCTTTCGATAAAATAAGAAGTTGTCTTCTTTAAATGGAGTCCCTGCAGTGGTGACAGACATGATCTTTAAAAGCTTCATGGGATGTTACTGCAAAGAACTTGCCCATTGTAATAAATGCATTCACTTTGATCAATGTTCTCTTCAAGGTAATGTAGATGTTCATCCCACATCACTGTCTTCCTCTGAGGAACTCTTTACAGCAACAGAAACCACAAAGTTTACAAGTAACGTAAGCATGGAGGTTCTGTATTTTTTTTTCATGCAGAACCCCCCCTTTTTCCCCTTGAGTTATTTCTCTCCACCCAATAAGCATGTCCACCTTTCATTTGAGGGCTCTACTTACTGTATCCAGGACGTTTTGTAAGCTTCGGAGCGGTGCTCTTCAATTTTTTTCCCTTAGATCTGCTAGTTCTCTGCTCTCCTGCACTTTTATTAGCTTATTAGTCTAGCACTTTAAACTATTCCCTGTGCCAAAAAGTCTGTTCTTCAAACTTTCCCTTAGAACTAGCTGGTTTCTCAGTTGTAGCACTAAAATCTGAATCCCTGTGATTAGCACTTTCTCTAAAACCTGCTGGAAAACACTAGGAAGCCTTAAACTGATACAAGCACTCAACTCTCCTTGTTAATAAGGAGAAATTAATTGTAGGCACTAAACAACCTATAATTGCAAAGTACCTTGCCATTGTAAGGCAAAACAGCTCTTGTACTTTACAAAAGAAACACCGAACAAGGCATGTCCAAGGGTCAGTTTTGGTGATTTATCCTGTCCACCTGGTGAATCTGGGTATACTGGGGCAAATGCAGCAATTGCCTCATGTACACAGACAATCCTCTCCTCCTACCTTCCAACACTACAACCTGCGAGAGATGCACTTACATAGCCAAACTGGAAGCAAAGCTCTCTCCACCCAAGATTGTGCTAGACAGTCAAGAGGAGAAGGTTAACACTTGCACTATACACATAGCCCTTCAAAACTCATGCCACCAACATCCACACATAGTAACACTAAACCTACTTATGCAAAGGCCCTTAACATTAACCTGCCCGAGCAACAAGGACCTCTGAAGCTGAAATGCAAACAAACACCAATCACAACCAAAGAGTCACATAGCTCACAACACCAGTGTGCCACCCAACAACAGCACCTAAGGCAAGACAATGTACCCAACACTTTAGTTATAGGTGACTCTATAGTAAGGCGCACTGATGTCCCACTCACCAGGCTGAACAAGGAGAAAATTACAGTCAGCTGCCTGTCAGGTGCCAGGATCCGCCACATCACGCATGCACTCAAGTCATTCCACAACAAGTACAAATATGACTCTGTCATTGTCCACGTTGGAGTGAATGACTTGAAACTTACCTCCCTGGACTACATGAAAAGAGACATGGAAGAGCTCTCAGATCAAGTGGCCCAGGCAGGTATGACCCTAGCCCTGAGCATCATCCTGCCTTTGGCCAGAATGATACCACAGTATAAGAACAAAATCACTGACTTCAACAATTGGCTCTGTTTCTGGTGTCATTCTAAGGGGATCCAGTATATGTCTGCCTGGGATGAAATGATTGACAAACCATGATGCTTTGTCAGAGATGGTCTGCACTTGTCGCACCTGGGATTCAGGTTACTGGCTAAGGCTCTTGCCACCACTATAATGCCTTTTTTAGACCAACCTCAAAGGACAAAACCACCACCGTAACAGATATAAGAATGCAAAATCTGAAGGTAATGCTACTCAATGCTAGAAGTCTAAACTTCAAAATGCACTCTTTCTTGAGGCACTCTTAAAAATGAAGAACATTGATATCTGTGCAGTAACTGAAAACTTGTTCAAGGCTTCAGAGAGCACCCCTGCAATACCAGGCTACAACTCAGTTTTCGGCCAGCAAACCAGGACCGAAACACTAAAGGTAGAGGAGTGTTCATATTCACCAAGGATATTGACACCTCCAGGCTAGATGCACAACACAATGCACCTGAAATTCTCCATGTGCAACTAACACTAGGTAAGACTGCAATCCAAACTGTAGCTTACTACAGATCCCCCACCATGCCCCAAGATTCTCACTACTCCTTTCTAAACACACTGGAAAATATTAAGATACAACCAAACACCCTAATACTGGGTGATTTCAACTACCCTGCCATTAACTGGGAAAACTGCTTGGGTACCAAAATCTTTGCCCAACGGTTCTTGGAATTCATAAATTCCAATGCCCTGGATCAACTAATCCATAGTCCCACCAGTGGCTCAAATATCCTAGACCTGGTTATTACCAACATGGGAGATCAATGCTCCACACCAGTGGTCACCCCCCTCATTGGTCAGGTCTGACCATAAGCTAATCACCCTTGACGTCCACATCCCACCCCATCCCCCAGTAGGGAAACCTCAATAAAAAACTTCTCCAAAGCTAAATTCATGCTACTCAAGTCAGAAGTGACAAACTTCATGACACCCATGCAGACGGGAACTGAAAGTTCGACTGCTGAAACCTATACTAAGGCACTGTACGAGCACATCCACTTGTGCATGAATCATGACATTCCAAATAGAACCAAGATGCTGTCCTCCAAAAAATGGAAGCCAATCTGGTGGTCCTCTGCCATAAACAAGCTATGCAACAGAAGGAAGAAACTGTTTCAGAAAAGAGGAAAATCCCAGTATGCAAAATACTCCCTTACCAGCCTCAGTAAGAAGCTGAGATCCCTCATAACATTCTCCAAAGCTAGTTACAAAAATAAAATTGCCAAAGATTCGAAGGACAACCACAAAGCATTCTATAGTTATGTCAAGAATCTAAATGGCAATGCTCAGATCTGCTCTGAGCTACAACAGAATGGCATTAAACATATTGAGCCCAAGGATATTGCCAATATCCTGCAAATTGATTCAGTGCCAACTTCATCCCCCTCTCACCCCCAAAGGGCCATTCTCAATACCAAAAGATTGCCAAATTCCAGTAATCATGGCCACACAGGTAAAAAACTCACGTTCCAAAGCTAAGAATACAGTATCCATGGGACCAGATGACATCCTGGGCTGTGTACTACATGAAATACAAAATGAACTGGCACCTCACCTAAGTGTCATGTTTAATCATAGCCTCATCTCAGGCTTCCTGCCCAATGACTGGAGCACAGCTACAGTTATCCCACTCCACAAGTGGGGATCCATCTTGGATCCCGGGAACTATCTTCCCATCAGTCTGACGAGCCTGATCTGCAAAGCCTTGGAACGCATTATCATGGAGCTTATAAACAAAGACATTGGCAACCTTCAAACACTGGGCCCCACCCAGTTTAGTTTTGTAAAGAACTGATCTTGTCTCCTCAACCTGATTGACTTCTTCAAGTCAGTCTCCAGAGTGAGAGTGGACGAGGGCAAGGCAATCCACACAGCCTATCTGGACCTCGCCAAGGCCTTCAACACCATCCGCCACTCTGGAATCATAGATAAACTTACTAAGCTGGGCATTAATCCCTACATCACTCGATGGGTTGGCAACTGGCTTACTGACAGAATCCACACTGTAAAAGTAGCCAACTCAAAATCCAGCTCCAGACAAGTGACAAGTGGAGTACCTCAAGGTTCAGTCCTGGGACTGCTCTTGTTTGGCATCTACTTCTCTGAAGTACAGGTGAGCAGTAAGGGACTCTGGCTAACAAAGTTTGTAGATGACTGCAAACTGGGAGCCATTATTGAATCCCCAAATGATGTGGATATTTAACAAAAAGGCCTTACAGAATCAGATGCTTGGTGCCAGAGCCATGGGCTCAAGCTCATTGCCAAGAAATGTATAGTTATCCCCTTTGGGAAAAAACATGTACCTATGAATTACCACATAAGTGGCAGTACACTAAACACCGAAAGTGTGATAAGGGACTTAGGGACACAGGTGGACAGTGGTCTCTCCTTCGATAACCACATCGCCACAACAGCCAGAAAATCCTTCTATGTGGCACACCTCATCACTAAGGGCTTTTCATCCAGAAAAAAAGAGGTCATTGTCCCACTGTGCTCATCCCTCATTAGACCCATTATAGAGTACAACGCCCTGTTTGGTATGTACCTCACAAGACATCTGCAACAACTGGAAAGGCCACAGAAATACCTCACTAAAAGAATCACAAGCCTAAAGCAGATGCCCTATGATGACTGTCTAAAAAAACTCCAGCTATACTCTTTCACATATCGCCTACTCAGAGGCGATTTCTGCTTAACATATAAGGTCATGTCATACCCAGAGCTGTTAAATATGCTACACATAAAGAAGCCCCAATCCCTCAGAGCCACATGCTCCAGGGAGCTAAACCTTGTCATCACAATGAACAAAACATGCTGGAGGGATAGGTTCCTGACCCAGAGATTCCCCATACTCTGGAATGGACTGCCCATACATGTCAAGCTGAGCGCCTCTTTGGCCTTCTTCAAAAGGAACCTTGACGATTGGATGGGAGATAGGAAATTCACCCCGGAGATCAAGTCAGTCACCCTGCAAGACAGGGGACCAGGGAAGTAAATATTCTAGGAAGAAATAGCCAGGGAATTGTTATGGCTAGGCTTGTATAGTGCCTATGTCCGATAGCTTAGTACCAACCTATGAACCTATAAACCTATGAACTTATGGGTTATACACTTACACTCTGGCTGGGCATCTGGAGTCGTACCATTATCCACAAGGTCTGGAAATTTTTGCTGGGCTATACCCTCCTCCACATGCCTAGCACAGGCTACAACTGGCCGGGCATAGAAAACTATGGTCTTTTCCACCTCCAGCCCCTAAGGGGCATACACTAACCATCTATCCTACCCCTCCAGACAGACATCCAACTTCTATGAGCACTAGCACTCAACTAGAGACAAACATCAGCATGATCCCTCCCCCCCCAGGACAGGGACCATCATCCCTGCCAACTCTGTCAAGCAGCCAAGCCGCGAATCGAACTAGGGTTACCAGGAATGTAGTTAGGGCTTTATCCCTGTATGCCACCAGAGCAGCTATGAGGTACGGTATCTTGACAACAGTCTTCCTAAGTATAGCAGTTTGTTAACTACAGTATCTGAGGCACCTGTAAGTGATCAGAGGATTACCTTTCTTAGCAAAGGCCCTAAATATAAAATGCTGTTTAGAGCTGTATAAGTTATTCTCTTGAGTCGATCAAGCAGGAAGTTTGTGATAGGAGTTTCGTGTGGAATGACTAGAGAAAACAAATGTTAGATTCTTTAGTTAAAAAAAAAGCAGGTGACATTAATGTACAGCTTCAAATGACCTTACTTTTATGCTTTTGTGGAAAGAACTCATTACTTCAGCTTGTAAAGTCAGTTAAAAAGTACACTTTGAAATATAATGAACCATTATTCTGGGACTGTGCCATGGCATTTTCTGAGCTACCACTGTAAAACAAAGTTTTGCTTATAGGCCATGGCTCTTTTTTTCAGGTTTTGACTTGATATAAAGGTGTTTATTGTAGACAATGGAGGAATATCACAGACATAAACCCATACCTCTCAACCTCTTAGAGTAAGAAATCTGGACAAAGCCATAAATAAAAGTGGGACAAAGGCCCAAAAATAGGGACAATGCTTAAATATTGCTCTTACAAACTTAGAAAGTTGATAGAATAACAGGTTTTGCATTTGAATGAATTTTCAGAAGGGTATGACGTCTGTAACTCAAATGTCTGTTATTGTTTTCTAACTTAAATACTTAATGATTTGCCACTGATTTGCCAGAAAAACCACACTTTTATGAAAAACGGACCAAAAATATGAGGGAAAAATCTGTACATTCTGCAAAATTCTGTACAGTTGAGAGATACCCATAAACCTCAAGAATGCTCATATCTTTCTACTATGCTGTACTACAATTCCTAAGATTATTATGTCTTCATACACAGATAATTAAACATTTTATGGGACTGTCTAATTGATGTCAGCATTGGAAGAGACTGATCACACCCATTACTAATTGGAAGTGAAACTGTGAATTTGCACTTTGTAGAATAGAATGTTCTGAGTATACTGTGCTGATGTCTTTTCTCCAGCCTCTCTCTGTTCTTTTTAAAAGGCAATTATATTGACTAGACAAAACTGGGCCTATCCTCAGAGAATATTTAAATGCAATCAATGTTTTCTTTAAGTCATTTGCTGGCGAGAAGTGAAACAGAGCATAGTAGAAGAGTGTTCAAGCCTTTCACTTCTTGTCCAGATTTTGCTTTTAAAGATCATTCAAAAATATTGTCAGGTTCCCAGGAGATACACAAATAAAAGCAAGGCTTACAATTACTATCATGTTACTGTGTATTTTGTACAACTTTTTTTAAGATACTGTCACTACACTGCCGTTTAATGACAATCATAAAGGCTGCAAAGGAGTGAAAAATTATTTAAAAGTAGCTGTCTCAGTCATTTTCAGGTTGAAACAGAAGCTAGTAATTTACCTGTGGAGAAGTAAATTATAATAGCATAGGCTTTCTCTAATAATATTTTAGATCTTACCAATTAAAAGTGGTTTCTTTCTCTGCAATTAACGCCATTGTTCTACTTCTCTTTAGTAAGATGTGTTGGTCATTCTCTGGTGCCCATTCACATATTACCTGTATATACAGTAAGCAAGATCAACCATACAAAGATGGAAAGGAGGAAGGGTATTTAAAAAAAAAACAGGCAATGTTTCCATTCCAGGCATTTGTTGAATGGACACAACACAGGAATTTTACTTTGCTGACTTACACATATTTGCACTAGTATGTAGCTGTGTGCACTGATTTGTGCACTGATTCTTGTAACTGAGACCAATGACTTTCGACCTTGTCCAGCAATGGACATCATCTGAGCAGCTGTCATGCAGCATATTATACTCCCTGTAAGACTGATTTGCAGCTGGCTAACAGAACACGTTTCTGTGGGATACATTTACATATTTCATTAATAGAAACAGTGAGTTTAGAGGCTGCACAGGGAAGTGAGAAGACTGAGCAGGCAGCTGCAGAAACTAGCAACAACAGCAATTTGTGTTCATAGGGTCATATTCATCTGTGAGGATCTTAACAAACCAAGCCTTACATTCCCATGGAAGGTTTTAGCCCTTTTATGTTGCATATGAATAACCCAGAGGTAGGTTCTTAATACATTTGTCATGTGTAGCCAGCAGAGTACTGTGAACAAGATAATTATGAGCAGAGTGAACCTTGAATTCTGGGTTCGGAGAAGAGCCAAGAACTTTCCTGTTACATGCTCATTGCAAATGCTGGTTCTGCAAGAAAAAAATTTTAATTGATGTTAGTGTTAACACAGGCAGTTCATCAATGCACTGAAATCTTCCTCATGGACTCAGCTTGTGAGTATTGTCGGGTTGGCTTCAGAATATATCCCATCAAATCTATGACTTATCAGAATTTATGCCACTACAAATGTTTATTACTGCTCAGGAAAATAATTTGTGAAGTCCTTAACTTCCAAGACTAACATTTTTATTCTTTATGACAATATTAGATGTATTATTTATTATCATGGACAAGTATATTAAAATAGCTATTATACAACAACCCCCCCATTAATATTCAAAAACGTGCACACTGATTGGTCAGCGTGCACGTTGTAAATCCGAGTTATAGTAATGGAAAAAGGTCCAGTCGCCCAGACTTTTTCCATTACTATAACTCTTACAGCAACACTGTCTCGCTATGTTAAACGAGTTAACATAGCGAGACAGAAAAACGCAACAGAGATTCTCCATTGCTTTTTTAAAGCTGTCTCGCTATGTTAAACCCATTTAACATAGCGAAACAGTTTGTAAAAGCAACAGAAATCTTGCTTTCTCCATTGCTTTTTTTGTAAACCTGTCTCGCTATGTTAAATGGGTTTAACATAGCGAGACAGCTTGTAAATAGGCAATGGGGATTCTCCGTTACTTTTTTTAAAGCTGTCTCGCTATGTTAAACCCATTTAACATAGCAAAACAGTTTGTAAAAAGCAATGGAGATCTTGCTTTCTCCATTGCTTTTGCCCACAGCTCTGATGTACTGCGAGGCATACGCATGTGCAGTACATCAGAACTGCCGGAGAATACCAGACAGCTGCGGAAGGGCAGCAAGGAGGCATTATACAATGCCATTATTTAAGAAAAGTAATTATTTTTTTCTTAAATGATGTCATTATAATAATAATCACGCCTGGGTGTGGGTAATGCTGGATTTACCCACGGTTGGCTTTGTTTGGCCACTCCGGCTTCGCCCTCGTGACCAAACCACACCAACCATGGTTAAATCCAGCATTACCCACACCCAGGTGTGGGTTATTGCTATAATATACAATGACACCCCCCATTAATATTCAAAAACGTGCACGCTGATTGGTCAATGTGCACATTGTAAATCCGAGTTTTAGTAATGGAAAAAGGTCCGGTCGCCCAGACTATTTCCATTACTATAACTCTTATAACAACACTGTCTTGCTATGTTAAACGAGTTTAACATAGCGAGACAGCTTTAAAAAAAGCAATTGAGATTCTCAGTTGCTTTTTTTAAAGCTGTCTCACTATGTTAAACCCATTTAACATAGCAAAACAGTTTGTAAAAAGCAACGGAGATCTTGCTTTCTCCGTTGCTTTTGCCCACAGCTCTGATGTACTGCGTAGGCATACGCATGCGCAGTACATCAGAACTGCTGCAGAATACTAGACAGCTGCGGAAGGGCAGGAAGGAGGCATGATACAATGCCATTATTTAAAAAAAGTAATTATTTTTTTTCTTAAATAATGTCATTGTGTAATAGCAATAACCCACTCCTGGGTGTGGGTAATGCTGGATTTACCCATGGTTGGCTTTGTTTGGCCACTCGGGCTTCGCCCTCATGACCAAACCACACCAACCATGGGTAAATCCAGCATTACCCACACCCAGGAGTGGGTTATTGCTGTAATGGTCTTTATGTCATAGAATGCAGTAATTACTCAACATGTTCTCTGCATTTTGTACAAACACATCTTAGTGATTTGTGCTATGAAATGTACATATAATAACAAAGGAGATAAACATGCATTGCAGTAAGAATGCTGTATAACTAAAATGAATCACGTGGAAGCTTACACTTTACTGCTGCCACTGAAATGGAAATTGCTGAGGAACAAGGCCAGAGATGGAAGATTAATGGACTGTGTGTGATGGCATCTATGTTGAGATATAAACATAAAAGAAAATGAAGAATGACTGACATGTTTAAAATACATGAGTTTATCCCCTTCATTTACTTAGTGAAATAAATTATTATGTTCCATTCACATTTGCTAGTCAGCAAAACACTAATGGCAGGTAATGTACAATTATAATTACAGGAGACAAAGCTGTTAATTATGTAAACAAAATTAATAAAAATCAATGGATGGAATGAAATGCAAATGCATGTCTGCCAGAAAGAGGATTTTATGAAAGCTTGTCAAAATACAGTAAGAATGCAAGACTCATACTGCATGTCATATCTCTTGTGATGGTAAATGACTTCACTCATTCAAATATACTTACAAAGGATCACATGGGTATGGTGAATCTTTGCATCTGGTTAAATAATACAACATTAACATTGCTGGTAGCTGAATACCTTGTATAGCCCAGCTTTTGTACATAACCCGTATTGCAGATAGGCTCATAGGTTCAGAGTTATATACAAGGCTAATGACCACCAGGGCATTTATAAGCCTAGCCGTACAATCCAACCCAGTTGTGTCCGTATCTATCATGGGCATTTATTAGGAGGGGGAATGTTAGTTAGGAAGTTTTGAGTCATTATGGGGGATAATCTGGGCATTACTTTATGCCTCTATCTATCAGAGACATCAGGGCAAGCCCAGGGTGAATTTCTGATTTCCCATCCATTGGTCATGGCTATGCTTAAATAGGATTAGAGATGGACACTGCATCATATGGATGGAGAGTCTGTTCCAGAGCATGGGCATCTTCTGAGACACATATTGTCTTGCCAACATGTCTTATGTATATTACAAGCAAAATTTAAATCCTTCTAGCTAGTGGTTCTGATGCTGTTCACCATCAGAGCTGGATCTAAGAATGCCTTATATGCCAGGCATAGATTAGCACTCAGTAACATGTAGAAGACAGTTTCTAGACATAGGGCTTTAAAGTGATCTGTATAGGACAATGTTTTTATACCCTGGATTCATCTGGTAAGTAACCACTGTAGGTGCTCCAACTGTTGTATATGTTTGGTCAGGTACATGCCAAACAGGGCATTATACTCAACGATGGTTCTGATAAGGGCTGAATAAAGTGGACCTCTGACTTCCTTACACCTGGATGCCATGTTCTTACTTATAAGTTTGGTGACATAGAATGATTCCCTTATTGCCTTGGCCACATGTTAGTCAAAGGATAGACCACTGTCTACACATGTTTCCTGATCACTGCCTACTGGGAAACTCCTAGGCATGTCTTATTGATAGAGCAATTAACCTGATCAGCAGTTTTCCCAAAAGGCATTATAATGCATTTCATGACATTGGGTTTTAGTGTGTGACTTTGGCACCAGTCATTTGTCTATGTTAGACCTTCTTTAAAGTGTTTTGTGTCATGGGGGGACTCTTTGATATCTTCCAATATGCAGTCATCTGTGAATTTGGTCAGCCAAAGGCCATTGACATTAGCTTTTGCCTCAGGGAAGTAAATACCAAATAGGAGTGCCCCCAGCATGGACCCATGAGATACCCCGGTGGTGACAGGTTACTTAGTAGAGGTGGTATCACCAATCCTACCTTCCTGGGTCCTGTCTGTGAGCCAGTTGGCAATCCAGCAAGTTATGCATGGGCGTATGCCCAGTTTGGTGAGTTTGTCAACTATACCTGAGTGAAGAATTGTATCAAACACCTTAACCAGATCCAGGTAGGTGGTAAGCACCATTTTCACCTCAAAGAAATCCACCAGGATTAATATGTATGATCTTCCCTTGACAAAGCCAAACTGGAATGCATCCAGTGTCTGAAGGCTGCCTATGTCTTTGCTGATCATTTCCATGATAATTCATTCCATGGCTTTGCATATTAGACTAGTCAGACGAATAGGTCTTTAGTTTCTGGGGTCACCCTTGTGAAGTTATATAACCATTGCACTCCTTCATTCGTGTGGTACACAGATGGTTTTGAGGCTAGTGAATAGTGACTCTAGTGATAGGTCATGTTTCCAGAAATTTAGAAGTCCCAGGATATTAATGGGGCTCATTGAGGCTGTGTTTTTGGCCTTAGTGTTCTCCCTTCATGAAAGACCTGCTCCTTGTTAATAGTTGGCAGGGTTATGGTAGCAGGTATTTCATGAAGGGAGTTGGGGGGAAGTGGGGAGGATTGATTTGAATTTGTCAGACAGCACACATGCTATGTTGCTCTGCTCATTGAAGGTGGTACCTTTGATCACCTGTTCAGTGCATTGATCTGTGCTGCCTTTAAGTTTTTGGACATAGCTGTAGAAGGCCTTGTGGTTGTCTTTAGTCAGTGAGGCTATCTTGGCCTCAAAATTAGCCTTGTTAAACATAACTATTTCTCTTAGAGATCTCCTATCATTATGAGAGTTGCTTTTCCTGATTTTAGCCATGACTTTTTTTCCTTTTGTTATATACACTATATATTAAGATTCCACAAGTACTGCGGTGGTGGTGCTGCGGTATCGTTGTCACCTCACAGTAAGACGTTGTCCTGTTTGATTCTCAGCTAGAGCGTCTTCTGTGTGGAGACATGCATGAATGGGCATACCTTCATTGAAGGTTGTGCGTCAGGGTGGGCAACTCGGCATGTAAAACTCTACTGCCAATCATTAGCGAACCGGAGTTCCACTGTGGCAAACCCTAACCAGGAAAAGCTGAAAGACAACAAAAATTAAGATTCCACAAGTATGGTTTCTTTTTAGAGTTTGTTTTGGGCTTGCTTCTAGTAGGTACAACAGCCTCTATTACAGCTGTTTACATGGCTGTAAATGGCTGTATAGAGCCATTTACATGGCTGTAAATGGCTGTACAGAGCCATTTACATAGGTTCATACTAAGCTATCTGCCCTAGGGCATTTATAAGCCTAGCCAGAGTGTGTTTGGCTTTCGCCACATGGTTGTACAGGATCTCTGTGAAAAATAGTGTGCAGTTAGATGCGAACTTGCGGTTGAGAAGAGCACTGAAGTTTGATAAATGATCACTTAATAGGATGTAGTTTGTGTTGGAATAGTTCCTAACTGTTACAAAGTTTGCTGGGGTTACCAAGTTGATTTTTATTTCAATTGAGACAGCTTTGTGGTCTGACCTCATCAGTGAGGACATGGCTAGGTGGGTCAGTACTGTCCCACAGTGGTGAGTACCAGATCCAGTATGTTTGAACCTCTGGTGGTTGTGCACCCTATCTGGTCAATAGTATTTGTGTTAATAAAGTTCAAGAGTTGTTGTGCTTGTGAGTATGAGGCAGTGTATGTTTCTCAGTCTATAGAGGGGTAAAGTCTCCCAAGAATAGGGTATTGGTATAATGGTGAGTTTCTCCAGTAGGTCTAGTTACATAGATGGTGATCTATAGCATGCTAGGTAATGGTATGGAGCTCTTTCTATGGTGATTTCCACATGGATAAAATCCAGGGCATTGTCCTGTTTAACCAATGGAGAGTTATACTTGTTACTAATATAGATTGAGACAACTCCATCTTTTTTCTTGTCTGTGGAGATGATAGTCTAAATGTGTGGAAGGCACTAAAGCCTTGCACTACTTGAGTACTTTCTGTGGATTCAAACCATGTCAAGGTAATGGCATATATATCTATATTCTTTAGCGTCATGAAAACTTGTAGGTATGGAGTTTCTTCTTTAGGCTCCTAGCACTGAGCAGTAACACATTTGGGTTTCTTTGGGTTTTATTTACTATATTGGTTGGTTTGTCAATTTGGCATTACCTTAATAGGGCTCTAAGGTGGTGGCTAAAGCTTTAGCCAATATTTGGAATCCTAGGAAAGACAAGTGAAGACCAGCCTTTGCAAAGCAACATCATCTGTTAGTTATGTCTCCTATGGTGACAGATACTGACTTCACCTAGAAAGACACCAGAAACCAAGCCAGTTATTGAAGTAAGTCACCCTTTGCTCATACTGTGGCATCATTCTTGGTAAAGGTGATATGCTGATCAATGCAAGTAACGTACCTATCTAAGACACATATTCCGAGAGATCAACAATATCTCTGTTCATATAGGGAAGAACATATCAGGTTGTTAACTCCCACATGGACTATGACAGAATCAATCATACTGGTAGCTGTGGTGTATAACTTTGTAGATCCTAGCTCCAGATTAGCAACTAACCATTATTTTCTCATTCTTCAGCATCTGTGTATTATGTGTTGTAAAATGGAGTCCTCTATGACAAGAGTCCTGGGTAATGTGTTGGCTTACCCTATGGGCTCTGCTCTTGGGACTCCACTGGGTGTAGGAGTATGTTTGGTGTTTGGTGTTGCTTTTGGTTAGTGCTTTAGAGATTGCAGAGGATAGGCATTACCATTTATTGGCTTTGGATGTCTTTGAAGTTTGAGAAGATTGCTTTTTAGTGCACATGTGGTATGTAGAAGCAGATTAAAGACTATACCTGATAAAGTAATTAAATACCAAAAGTAAAATCTAATAAACTGAAAAAATCACCATGTAAAAGCATCTGAACTGTCACTATAAGGATCTAAGTAAATTATTCTTAGACACAGAACTTAGTTCCTAAAGAAATGCTTAGAATTAGTAGCCCAAACAAGGGATGGTAGCTGGTTCTACAAGACGGGGACTACATACACAAGAGATTATGTCAAATGTTTCTAATATACTCTTCAGAATCACCAGCAGTCACTTACCTGATGACCAGCACTGTCTACCTGAGACATAAGGTCTCAGCAGGTTCATAAGACAGAAGGACCCAGACTGTGAAGAGCACAGTAGTTGAGGGTCAAGATGTGGCCCATCTAGGTACAATTGGAAGCCACTGCAGATCCTGCAAAACATGTAATGCTGCCACTACATGAAGCACCATTCAACGGTCTGGCCAGATGATCCTGCTCCCCCTGCAGTTATGTCGGGTCACCATGATGGCTTATTGTACAGGCTGCTGTATTAGCCCTGCCCCCATGGAAAACAAAATATTAAATGTCAATTAGTTTTTTACCTTAGAAATAGCTGACATTCTCATTTCAGGACTTGGAAATCCACGAGTGTAGTATAGCACATTATTGCACACAAACAGAGCTCCAATTTTCTGTTTATAAAAAGGTAGTTTGACTCATCTGACTTAATTTTTAAAATATCTCACCATTTAGATTTGCTTCCCTATTGACAATCAGGCAATTGATCTTTAATTCTGCTGTTTCTGAGGAGGTAGAAATGGCATTTAAATGAGGGTTGCTTCAGCTGCAAGACAAAGTAGTGAACATTTCTCTGTCACTGGCTCAGTCTATATCAGGTAGCCAGTGCCTTCTGTAGACTAAAAAGAAAGCAAATCTAAAAGTACAGTCTGTTGTGCATGAATGTGGGAAAATATATACTTTTTCTTTTTAAATTATATTTGTTGAACACAGCAAACATATATATTTTTTTATGTGTGTTGGCAAGTCAGACAGCTAGGACTGTTAGGATATGTATTTATTTTCTTATTTGTGTTGCAACTTGGAAATCCACTTTAGCCAAACTAGTTGGTATACATATCTGCATGTGTGTATGGGTGCACACGCTCACGTGTGTGTGTGTGTGTGTGTGTGTGTGTGTGTGTGTGTGTGTGTGTGTGTGTGTGTGTGTGCATGTGTGCTTGAATATGTATGTATATATGTATATGAGAATGTACTAGTGTATATGTGTATGGGGAGTGAGTGGAGATTACAATGGGTTGTACTGTATGTGTTTGCCAGCAGTGAGCTGGAATACAGTACATAAGGCATTATTTGCTCTTATGTTTGAAATCAGAGATCTAAGATGCACCCTTTCAATGAATTGGTGGTAATTGATGTGCATATCTGCGTTTGTTGGAGAATACAATGACTTGCACTACATATGACTGGCAATTTGTTTTTCTATCAGCTTTTCCCGGTTAGGGGTTGCCACAGCAGAACTCCGGCCCGCTAATTTCTGGCAGTCGATTTTTAAGGTGCCGAGGTGCCAGCCCGATGCCCAACCTTCAACAAAGGCACGCCCATTCACGCATGTCTTTTAAACGCCACTCAACCATGGGGAGGGCATGCAGAATCCACACAGAAGGGGCTCCAGCTGAGAATCGAACGGAAGAACCTGTTGCTGTGAGGCGACAACGCTACCGCTGCACCACCGCGGCTTGACTGGCAATAATAAATTAAAATACATTACTGTGACAATTATTTCTTACTTATCCATTAATTTGAATGGGTTTCTATACATTTCTACCTGACTAAACCCGTTTTGCTATCAGATAGGAAGTGCCCCTTGATTGTGCGTGTTGTTTAAGCGTAAATGGTACTTGGATTGATTCTGTCTTGTACTTTATAATACTATGATTTAATCACAATCAGACATCAACATAGCTATCAACCTCTTAGCAGATGAAATCTGGACAAAGACAAAAATAATGGGGGTACAAAGGCCTAACAGTAGGGACAAATTTTAAACACGTTTTCCATTAAGCCAACCCCCAACCCCTATCCATATGGAGGGATACTATTCCATCCTCAAACCTAATATACATCTACTCTGAGGTCACCAGCATTAGAGAAAATGTCAAACTCCACTCTCAGTGACAGTTATTTTGGCAGTTGCAGGCTTTCATTGTACTTGTTTTCAATTGGCTGGCATGCTCCTATGAAGGCTCGGCAAAACTGAGTATCATCAGCATATGGTAGATAAGAAATACCTCTGCTTATAATGACCTCCCTTACTATCAACATGTAAATTGTGAATAAAAGGGCAAGCAGAATGGAATAGTGATGCACCCCACAACCCAGACGGGGAAAATTAGAAAAAAATAACAGCATACACCACATACTTATAAACATAGGGCATATTTTCCCAGGGGGTGTATATCATATAAGCGAATAGCACAAATTATGAATGCTCATAATATCAAATGTACTGGACCTCGAACTTCCTATTGTGGGGGACTGTGCCCCCCACACCTCCCGCTAAATATATATTCCAACTCTGAGTTTGCACTAAAGTGAGGAAAGGGCAAATATCCCATTCTTCACTGTACTGCGATCTCAGAAAAAGCACTTCAAGGTCCGGTACATTTGATATTATGAGCATTCGTAATTTGTGTGATTTGCTCATATGATATAGACCTTTTCCTAGATACTAAAATGTGCTCTGATGCCATCAAGAACAGGTACTTTTCTATAAAGTGGGTATGATCTATACAAAATGGGTTCAGAGTTGGTGCTCAGGAAACAGCTTTTATACTAAAGAGAGAAATATATATTCAAAGAAAGTACTTGACCAGAAAGCTAATAATTTTCAGATAAGATTCATGATAAATCAGAGTTGGCAGCTAATATTAATAAGAAGGCACAAGTTGCATTCAGGAGCAGTGAACAGGTAAAGCAATGCTTTTCACATTATATCACAAAAAAAGAAAGAAAAAAAAAACAATTATGTAAAAGCTTCTGAAAAAATGTGACAATCTAATATTTTTTTGCAGTGCCCCCACCCCCTACCTGCCAATGTCAATCACTTGGATACTCTAGTAATCGTAGAGATATTGGCATGACCAATGAGAGAATCAAACCCTGAAACTTCTCTTTTGTGATTCATAATAAGATCATACAGGTAGGTAAGATGATGCCAACATATTCTGTAAGTGCCAAGCATATTGTATAGTATATCATTTCAAGCATTGAAAATTATAACTTGAAAATACTGTGTATAATCATTGTTGAGATATAAAAATAGATTGGATATTTAAAACTAGTGTTGGGCATCCATCTGATTTGTTTGAGAAGCATAATTTTTCTCCATTTTTTCTTAAGATGCATTTTTACTTAAATTAGTATCAAAATGCTAAGATATGTGGGAGTAGACCATTCTGTCAAGGGACTTAAAATCAGGAGGCATTCCATGGATTATGTGTCATTGAGAGACCCATTCATCTAATGATAAAAAAATAGGTTGAGAGCATACATCATGGTCAGAGGGAAGCAGTCCTGTTACAGACTTAAGACCGTCTCCTGTCCTTCTTTATTATGCAGTCACAAATTATGTATTTATTAAGCATCAGAGATTGTTGGGGGATGCTTCCTCACATATGGGGTGCAGAGGAGGAAGCTCCCTGAAAAACATTGTTTATAAAGATGATTCATTGATATGTTGATGGATGCAATTAATCAGAGATCTTGTCTCCTTGAAGCACATGGGGGAGTTCTAGTGCATTTAGTGAGTGTCAGGGTAGGTTAATACCCTGCTATAAATCAGTTGGTTCTCATCAAGATTGGTATCAATGGAATGGAATAACCCTGTACTTTTTTATAGGTGCCATATTTATATTAACAAGAGTGTTTATTTGTTTACTTGTGTGTTTTGTTCTGTTTTGTTTTCTTCCTACTCTGCATTCTCTGTAATGCAAAAAATACTTGGACAACAAAAAATAATCTTTAAAGGTTTCAAGGTCTTGTTCAATATTTCTCTAACATTTCTGTATGCCCTATATACTACGATAAAGGAAAATTGTTGTCTCTTTGTTATGTGTTGTTGAACTCATCCTCAATAGCACTTTTTGTTTCAATTTTATTTTTTTGTACTTACATGGGAAATACTGAGAAGGAAAAGAAAAGATATTTAGAAGACTTTATTTTGCTCTGGGTTTTGCTGAAATGAGCAATCTACCAAATGATGAATGGCAAATGAAGGAATGTAATGTCTTCTATCCCAACACTCCAGATGCCCAGTGACTAGGTAATTTTGCATTTATTGGCCCTGCAGTGAGACCACATTTGTGTTTGTCACATTTTAATCTCTGCAGGATGTTTCTCATTTCACTTTGATTGTTTAATTCTAGAGTTAGTATAAATAAGTTAGGGTTGAAGGGGGCTTGCCCTTATGCAAAGAAAAAAAATTCTTGGCTGCTAGTATTATCTGCAGTTATAGTGATTTTTTTAATTAATTAATTTATTTTCAGTGAGTTTAACTCATTCAGTTTTCTGCCTAGGTGTTATGCCATGTTTTGTCATAGTGGGCTCTGTTAACATTTTTAATATCTATAGTGAACATTATTATCTAATAACACAATGATCAGCTTAAAATGAAAATAGTACAAGATTATTTAATATCTGCTTTATCCAGTTTAAGGTCACAGGGAGCTACAGTCTATCTCAGAGAATAATGATCATAAGGCAAGATGCGTTCCTGGGTTAGAGGGCCTGTCAATCCCAGAAGAGATTCACCCTTGCACTGTGCACATACCTAAGGGCACTCTTAAGCATTGCCAGTTCTCCCATCCCCATGTCTTTGGAATGTGGAAGGATAACAGATGACCCAAACAAAAAGCCACTTGAGAACAGGAAAAGATTCAAACTCTACGCGAAAGGCATCTAGCGAGGAAAATTAGGCAGCAATCATAGCTTTAGTACCAGAGTGCCATATTATTATAATTTAAGTGAGATTTTAATTACTTTGACACTAAAGGGAAATGAGTAAAGATAATGTGACACTAACAATTTGATTGCCTGTTACTTTAAATGAGACATATAGCATTTGCACAGGCTAAAGCTCCAAATGATATTTTGCTTGCATGTAAAAGCCTTTGAATATACTGTGACATAATCATAGGCATGCAGTCCACAAAACCATTAAGGAGCTTGACCCAAACTCTCAATTGCCCCCAAAGCAGTGTCAGGTTAAGTGACTTGCTCAAGGTTACAAAGGAGGCAAAATGATACAAGCATTGTACCTTGTGACAGGAAGTAATTCATTAAGTGACCCAAACTTCAATCCACTGCACTGCCAGACATATTGTTTAATGCCTTTATAAGAATTCTGACTGCTAGAACCCCTTTAAAACATTTTTGCTTCCTTTGAATTGTCCTATGAACAAACTAAATATTTATTTCTAGTTTTCTGACATCAACTTTAATCTAAGATATCCCACTTTGAATTGTATAACTTAGCACAAGATCTCTGAACAAAGGTGTCAGAATCAAATAGGGCGGAAGTAACACCATTAAACAAATGAATAACTGGAAAGTTACTGAATATGATAACACTACAAATAAATTGTTAGGAAGTTGGCCACAGTTTATGTACAAAAGACATCCTGGTATTAAGGAGAGATTTGAAATGGGGAGTGTTAAAAGGGATTATCACAATACCGACAAAATAGGCAGTGGCACGAAGAGATGCAGGTCTTATAGTAAATGTAAATATATTTAAGAATGACAATTTTTGAATTTAAGGTCCCACAATTGTGAGTTTACATTGGATTACTTCTGTGTTTGTAATTCCAAAGGTGTGGTTTGTATAGCATTTTGTGACTATTGCTATGGGTACCATTTGGGTAAAACTGAACAAGCTTTAAGGAGGAGAATATATGAATACTATTATGATATTAGCAGTTTAAATGTCAACAATGCACTGTGTAAGTAGAAGTTAAATTGTACACATAACACAAAGTTTTATTTTTTTTTAAACAGGTCCCCTTTAATCCCAGAGTAGTAGGACCTTGGGAATATAGGTTGGAATACAGGGAAATGTTATGGCAGATCAGATTAAATGCTTGTGCATTTCCAGGAATTAAAGATGCTGTTTCATTAAGTAGTTTATTAAAATTACAAGCAGCTAAGTTATAAATTACAGCACATGCGTTATTTTTTTTTTTTATGTTTTTATTCACACTTTGCATAGACTTCGATGTTTTATATTTTTGATTCAGGAATGTAGATTGATGTCTATTATTTATATTGTTTAATAGGTATATTATGCTGAAGTTAATTGCCATTAATCAGTTTGATGTGATAGGTAGCATGAGTCACATGATCATAGATTGGCACTATAAATAATAGTTTGTTGTAATCAATGTTATTTTGATGAAGTCTTAGCTAATGAATGGACGAAAGTGCTTACTTCCATTTTATTGTTTATTAAACAAGTTTCACTTAACCTCAGGTCTTGTCCATATCTTTTGTCACTGATTTGTTGTGACAATGATTTGTATTCACTTCTTGTGTTTTTATCAAGGTTTGCACTCTTATTTCTTTAGTACAATAGAGATATTATTACTGAATATGCTCAAAAGCAAGGCTGCAATGAGTTATGTTCTTTGCATAGGGATATCACAGCACAGTGCACCATACATTTATATAAAAACTTCAGCCCTTAATAGCTTTTAGAAAAGTTAACCCTTTGCTACAGTTTCTCAAAAGAAAAAAAAAACAGGACATGGTGCATTGCTGTAAAAAAAAAATAAACCTGCTTTGATTCCATTGTAGTAGCTACAAATATTGCAAAATAATTGCTAGGGTAAGGTGATGAGGCTTCTGTCCTGATTGCAAGCCGTTAGAGACATGACTGGAGCTGTACAACAAGTTCTGATCAGTCCCAGGTGGCTGGTTTTATTTTTCATTAAACTATCCACACGTGAGATTGTGGCTGGTTAAACAATTTGTTTGCAGTGAGTGGATGTGTTTGTTATGAACTGTTGCAAGGTGCTAGTTTTTGGAAATCTATGTTTCTATTATATAGCACCATAACAGCTCTTCTTTGGAGGGTAAAGGTTGGCCCTCGGCTCTGGAGGATTGCTTTGTGTTGTTTTTGTTTCCTTGTGTATGGAGGATGCTTTATTTTTATGTATGTATGTATGCATTTATTTATTTATGCATGTATGGTATGTATGTATATGTATTGATCACTCAGAGTGTTGGCTAACCTAGTTAATATTCTACACTGTAGTATGAGCTGTACTCGTACAATCACATCCTTTTTTCCCTAGTCTAATAAATGTCCATTTTGTCAGTTCTATAATCTAGTATGCATTTTGTCATTAATAGTTCCAAACTTTTTTGTCAATTAATATCACTTGTAATGCCTATACAGTTAAAGAAAAAATCATGTATATGTTCATCTTATATTATAATCCAAAGGAACTCAACAATAAGTAAACCCTACAATGTGTTTAACCAACCTTAGCCGAGTTTAAAAACCATAACAAGAATCTCGAGAGATGGAAGCAATTTTAGGAGCTTTCCTTTTTAGAGGGCTATTTATTTGTGACCACGCAGCTGAAACAGTTTTGCTTTCAACATCATTACTGGCATGCATGGGTATGCACAGTTGCTGATTTAGATCTGCATTAATCAAAGTAGCAATATTAGTCAATATGTATATCAAGGTACATAGCTTTAGATGTCCGTTTTAAATACAGCTTAAATTGTTTCTTCTCTCACGGTATAACATGCAATACGTTGGTAAAAAAGTTTACTAGTTCCCAAAATTTTGTATTCCTGTTACTCTGTGTGGATGGGGAGATACACGTTAAATAGACTTTTGTCATCAAAGTCATTGATCGTTGCCTTTGCCTTGCAAAAGCTATCTTTAAAACTCATTTTACTGTACTGTTCTCTGTTGTAAACAATACCATTCCATATTTAATGCCTTTTAAATATGCACTTTTAACAAAATTGATGCAGTATGGAAATTAATACATTACATTACAATTAATTTCATATTAACATGTTTACCCTTTACAGAGTCAACACACTACTGTGTATGGACTGAAAATGTATAATCTCTTTTGGCACATCTTGCTGAAATCTATGTAAAATGCAAAAGATGCAAAAATCTATGTTTCTAGGAAGCTTATCTTTGAGTCATTTTATGCATAAGCAATTACACTTACCTTTAAAATTACTTTTTGTTGGGATCTCATGGTACTTGTACAGCACTGTTATGTTTATTGCACTGTATTTGGTGTTAAATGTTCATTAAGCTTAGAACTCTGCACATGCACTGAAACCAAAGTTTATCATTAATTAGTATTTGATCCAAGTCAGATCAGGGTGTATTCTTTATCCATATTACCTCATGCATTTCTTAATTACTAGGAAAATCATTAATATGGTTTTATAAAGAAACCAAATAACACATTTTCTAGTGAAACATTGAAAATCTAAAAACAAAGTGAAATAAATGCTTTTCTTAATTCCTGAAAAATGTCCACTGCCAACTAATAACACAGTGTAAGTGAAATATTCTGAGAAATATAGGGCAATATTCATAGTTGGGGAGTTTAGGAATAGCTGGAAGTTATACTGGCTGCAGCTAAGCACAACTAAGCCCCGATTCAGAAACACAAGCTGCCCTTGGGCACAGCACTTTGAAGCAGTCTGAGAAAATGCTATGCAGATGAAAGGATGATGAGATGTAAATGAGAAATATCTGACACATCTTTGACCATTGTATGCAGATGAGGAACGCTTCCAACCATTGTGTAATAGTCACGTTTTGATGCACTCTTGCTCTGTGTGCATGCAGTCTGTAAAAATTGCAGCCACATATTTTATATATACTTTGCAATATGAGAAGGTGCTTAGGTTTACTGCCATCTTAGTTGCTTTCCTCTGCTGCTGCTACCCAAGAAGAAGATACAGGCAATGGCTGACCTATGTGAACTTTGCTGGTAAGTAAATTTTGGATAGATTTAGGGTGGATAGTGACATAATACAAACTCTGGTGAGTTTGTATGGCAAACAGAAGGTGACGGAGGTGTGCATAGTCATTCTATTACCCTGGATACCAAGAGATCTATGTCCCTTACTATACTTGTCACGGGTACAGTACAGAGACAAAATATGGACACATTGGGTGTCTTATAGGTTTCTGCCTTAAGGATACTTCAGCAGTTCCATGACATACCCTTGGCACATGTGAATCAGCACATCTGTTTACCAGTATCACCTCAGGATGGAGCCCATACCTTGTGTGGCATGCTTTACTGGGGTGCTAGCTGTGATAAATTGCCCCAGTGTTGCCACTAGGGCCTTATATGGACTATGGGGAAAAAGGTAACAGTACATGATGGCTATCATTCCATCAGCTGTCATGTACTGTATGATACATAGGGGTGCATCACCAGTGTATCAGCCAAGCATCTTGGCACTACCGTGATTCTCATATTTATCACACAAGCAGACTGGACCTCTTCCTGCATGGTAGGATTCCTCATGGTCACTTAGTTAGTAAGTGCAAAGCATAATACTTTTCCTAATCTAAGCTATTTCAGAATCTGTAGAGTGGTAGTATAAGTGGTACTGAGTAATCACGGCCCAATTTTTTTTTTTGTTATCCATTCTCGCATTTTGTTTTACAGGCAATGCAAGCTACCCACTCAGATCTTGGTTAATGATACCAGATTGTAACCCCAGGGAGCTAGTGAGGCACTCTTCAACACTTCTCTGTCCCAAATATGAATAGTCACTAAGTGAGTGTTTGGTCTGCCAAAAGCTCATTTCCATTGCCTAGAAAAGTCCAGAATTGCTCCTCAGTGTGAACCTGCCTCCGCATACAGAATGTTGATGTCGATGTGTGGCAGTCCAGTAAGCTGTAAACAGCATGAGCTTCAAAGCCTGATTGAGGCAGAGGATGGTGAGGGACCTGTGATCCTTTGAATACCTTCTGCAACAGATGAAAGACTTTCTGACTCTCAAGTCACTGAAAGCCTCCACCCCCTTGCTATTAGGGTTGCCCTCTCAAGGCTTTCTGGAGGAATAATTGAGGTCCTCTTGACTGGAGTGTTACTGATACAGCATACCTCCTCCTGTCTGCCATCTGTGTATCTTGTCACCCCTCTCAGTGTCAGTCCATCATAGTGTGCCTGTTTGTCTTGTCAGTATTTTACATTTATCTATCTTCCTTCCCTCTTCTCGAAGCCTTTCTCTCTCTTCAACTCTGTAACCTTATTCCTTCTTTGAATTCCCTCTATAAAAACAAATGGGAAAAGGGGAGGGGGGTCTATTCCCTACAAAAACATATCGCCCTTCCTTTTCCACCCCCAGCACAACTCTCTTAATGTCTTCATTTTGAGTGTCCCTTGTCTTCCCTCTCCCTCATTTCCAGCTTTTCGATTATCTGCCTTTGAACCTTACAAAAGACCCGTCAGGGTGTCCTCACAAATACACTTTTAGAGTAAGTAAGTAATACTTTATAGTACTTTAAATGTACTGTTTGACTGCAGTGCTCAGATCAATCAATGCAAATTATCACACAAGATCTCGAGAGATCTATGCAGGCTCAAGCCCAAAGAAATCCTGATTTTACATGCATATAGCTTGCACTGCACATAAGTGCACTCGTTGTTATCCATTTTACACAGGTAAAGATGGGCAGACTCTTGTGGGTGTTTCAGGACAGTGCTTAGAGTTTCTGTTCTGCTAGTCATACTTAGCTGATTTACATATAGGCGTAGCGCTGTTCTTTTCTAATTGTCCTTCTGTGTGTGCAAACTATAGGACTGTGAATACCACACATTTATGCAAAAGATCATTATTTAGAGTTTCACAAATGAACAAAAGTGACAGTGGTTTCAGTGCTAGTTTTCTTTTTTCAAAGATGGTACAAGTTTTATTTGCTTTTAATTTAATTTTTGTGGTGTAGGCAAGTTTGCATTTATTTAAAAGTAGTCAAACCATATTGCCAAGTTCACATTTTCAAACATAATACTTCACATATAATTTTCTGTACAATATAATCAATCCAGCATTACATAAATTGTTCAATTCCTACTTTCTCGTAAACCTCATTCATCCTCTAAAACATTTTTCTGCATGTATTGTTCTCACAATTTCCATTTTTTTCTATGTAACTCAATCCTACCCTTTTCTAAAAATACCTCTTTTTGTTCTTTTCTCTCTGTTACAATATTCACTACTTCAAGTATGGTTGGTTTAACCTTTGATTTCAATTTTCTAGTAACTGTTTTTTGGCAGCCTTACTACGTTTGAGCAATTCAGATCCTGTATTCCAGCCCACCAAAAAAAAAAATCCCTGATGACACTCATTTGCTCACCCAGTACTCCTGAAAAAGTACTCTGTAGGGAATTTTGCAAACTGCTTACACTCTGAAAACATATGCTCCCAGTCCCAGGTACATCTTTCTTCCCCATTATGCCTCCAACATTTGCCATATACCTGAAGAAAAATTCTTTGGAGTCTGTTTAGGGTACAAAAGTTCCTATGCAAACTTTCCAGGCAAACATCCTATATTTTCCAGAATTTGTTCCATATTTTGGAGGCATGTATATGTCTTCCTAATGTTTATTTGTAAATTGCTTATCTGTTCTCTCTTCCCAGTCTTTTCTGATCTACTATGATTGATTTTTATAGTTATCATGCAACATTTTATATGCTCTACTAATTATACCTTTTTAACAACAGCTTCTGTTTGAGATTCAACTAAAAGCTCTGGCAGGTCCTTCATATAGGTTTTTCCTATTGCTTTCTCTTTGCCTGTTCTCTGATATCAATCCCTGATAGAGAAGACAATATCTAGCCTTCCCATTCTATTATCTTTTCATCTCGGATTATTTGTTCGCAATACCTTAGTTCCTTTACCAGTTTCCTCGAGTAAATTCCAGCCCCCTTTTTCCTGTTCTCTGCACCACTATTCCCATGTTGGCTTAGTTCTTAGCATACTTGCCCTGTTTTATGAATATAATATTCTTCATGATTGTTGTTATTATCCTTAAGGATCTGCATCCAGCTCTTTCTTTATTTCTTGAATTTCCCCTTGCTTCACCATAACCCCATTCCACTTGAGTTATAGCGTTAGGTTATAAATATAATGCAAATAACAAAGGGAGAAGAGGACACTCCTGCCTGGTTCCTCTGTTCAGACACAGCTCATCACAGAGGAATGCTACTGCTGTGATTTTTACCTCCGATCCCTCATATTTCTTCCTAGCTAACCTTATCATTGTATCAGGAAGTGCAAATGCCTCCATTGTCTAATCATAAAATCCCTGGTTACTTTGTCAATTGCTTTGTCTGCATCAAGACCCACCAACAACAGCAGTATTTTCTTACATTCTGCTTCCCTCTGGATCATAATTGTTCTATTAAAGTTTTCAATTTTCCCCAAACGAACAGTTACTTAGAGAGAGAGTCCAAGGCAACCAGTAATTTCACAAAAAAGTATATTTATTAAGCACTTTTCATTTTGCCAAGTATCAAAACTTCATCAGATAAAATTACCATACCAAACACTCCATGTTAAATACTTAAAAAACTGTCATGTGACCATTTTTCTTCCAATAGGCATAGATAAAACTTCCTGGTGAACCACCACAGCTAAAATCTTTGTTTATTTAAAAATAAAGACAAAACATAAAAGACTTTCAATGAAAGAGAGCTATAAATGATTAGTGCTTTCAGCTATTCAGCCTTCTTCAGATCATATACTCCATAGCTCTCCAACTGAAATTAAATAGCAAATCATTTCCTTATACTGCAGGCAACGCCTACTCATTAACCAATCTAATGTCATAGCAACCAATCATGGTTTTTAGAAATGACAAGCCTCCTTTATTCAGCTTATAGTAAGATGTCTGTTTTTTAATAGTGGTTTAAGTGGGACCATTGTATTAAGGCCTGGGGAGCGATCAGCCCTTAAGTTCACTATCCAACTCACTTCCCACATTTCAGTGCGGTGCTTTACATCTCTGCTGCTTAAGTTTGTGGAACACACTCTAAAGCTTTAAACATAAAGCTATAATCATGATAAAATACAATGTGGTCAGCCAGCACATTCTTTAAACCCTTGTGCTTAATATCACTCAAGTGTCGCATAACTCTGTCTTTTAAATGCTGGTCCATTTTCCCAATATAGAACACTAAGCATTTACGACAGGTTGCCAGGTAGACCAAATGCTGGGTATTGCAAGTTGCATTAGCTTTCAGTAGGTAATTAATTCCAGATACAGGATGCAGAAAAAGTTTGCTGTTGGCTGTATAAGTACAGGCTTTACAGTTCCCACATTTGACCATTCCTTTCTTCTGGTGTGTATTTTTCCTTTCAAAGCCATCTTTTCCACGCAGCCATCTTTTAATGTTTTTTTCTGTTCTTGAAAACAAACCTTGGTTGTTCTCCTACAATATTTTTCACTTTTGCATCTTCTGTCAACACCAGCCAAAACCTTCTGACCACATCACAGATCTTTTGGTTATCAGTACTGTAAGTGAGAATACATTTTAGATCTGTCAAGGTCCTTTAACTAGAGGCAGTGTCTTCAACTCTGGCAGTAGTTTTTCTGTTAAAATAGGGATGACCCTTATTGCACCTTATATCCTGTTGAGTATATCTCATAGTAAGATCACTATTATGGTAACCTCTATTTCTCAAATGTTTACAGAGTGTGACCTGCTCCTTTTCAAAATCAGCAGCTTCAGTAGAGTCTAGATATACATTGAACTTGATTTTCCATGACATTTTTGAAAATGTGACCTGGATGCATACTATTTCTGTGCAGGTAATGGTACTTCCATGTATCTTTCCTGTGCATTTTCATATGTAGACCTAGCTTGGGATGTAGGGTTACTTTAACATCCAAGAAATCAATCTCTTCCTTTGAATAAGGTATTGTAAATTCAAGGAAATTCATGGTGTTTTTCAGATATTCTGTGAACATATCAAATTCTCTTTCATCTCCTTTCCAAAGGACAAAGATATTGTCCACAAAATGACCATAATACACCAAATGTCCAAACCAGGGGTTGATGGCATTCAGAATATTCTTCTCCCATTGTACTAAGACTTGATTTGAATAACTATTATAGCAAGGGGTACCCATAGCTACCCCCCAAACTTACCAAAAAAAGTTATTCCCATAAAAAAACATTATTTTCCAGAATTAATTCCAGCAGAGAGCAAATTAGGTTGGAATCCAATCCTGTTTGTACAAGACACCCTCTAATTGCCTCCACTCCAGAGCCATTAGGTATAACTGTAAACAGACTATTAATGTCCATGATTACCAGGATCAAATCTGAAAAACTATCATTATCTTTGGTTTTCACAGACAAATTTTCTAAAAAGCTCGCTGTGTCTTTTATAACACTATCCACCAATGGTAGGACCTTCTTCAGCTCATTTTTAACATAAATGGATATTGGTTTATTTATCCATCCTCTTCCTGCCACAATCAGTCTTAGCAGTGGGGGGAGGGGGTCATTTAAGGTCTTGTGTATTTTGGGTAAACCACTGATACTAGGGATGGTTGGATACTTGATTTAAAAAAAAACGAATACATCTTTAGATAGATGTCTCAGCATTAATAAATCCATAAGAGTATACTGAAATACTGTGATCATCCTATCCAAGTCTTGTTTCTTAATATTTTTACATGTATGTACATCTGTCAGCATTTCTTGCATCTTATTTCTGTACCAAGTGGAGTCCATTTTCACGATGGCCTCTCCCTTGTCAACTGGTTTGATGACAATATTGTGATTGTTCTTAAGTTGGAATAATGCTTCTTTCTCATTAAATGTCATATTATGGAACTGTTCACTTATCTTCCCTTCGCCTCTAAACTTGCTTCATTCTCACATAAGCGTAAAAAAGGTCCTCTGTAGGGTAGTTAACAGGCACAAAGGTGCTAGGTTTCTTATATACACTCTGTCTGTTATAGCTTTCATTCCCAAAAATTGTTTTAAGCGTAATATTTCTCCAAAAAAGTTTCAGGTCAGTGACAAATTCATTGAGATCTGAATGTAGTGATGGAATAAAAAAAAGACCTCTATTTACAACCTGTATTTGCTCTGGACTTGATGAAAACCTTGATAAATTAACAACCTGTTCACACTCATTATCATTTAAAGGTAAGTTTCTTCCTTTTCCTTTCATGACTGGATGTCCTCGGGTTCCTGTGGTTCAGTTGCTTTATAAAAACTGGTAAGCGATGCATCAAGGGAGGATGTACTGCTCCTTCTTTAGGTTTAGTACCTATAGAGAGATTAGCCATTGGTTCCTGGCTTATCACAATACTGCTAGAATTACTAGATGGCTAATTGGTATATGAAGTTGATGGAGCAACTACCATTTCCTTATATGTTCTAGCTTCCTCTGTATCAGTGTTTGAATTTTCCTTAAGAGAGTTCTTACTTGCAGTACTTAGTTTACGTTTATCCAAAAATGTCTTAGTCCCTTTTCCATACTTTCCTCTCTAGGCCACTCAAACATATGACCTTTTTTAAAATCTAGATAATCTCTTGCTAGTTTTTTCTTTTTTTGCTCTGAAGGAGAGAGTCCAAGGCAACAAGTAATTCCACAAAAAAGTATCCCCCGGATTCACTAATCTTCCGTGCAGGACTATGCTAGTCCCGTGTAGGAGGAGGATGGCAATGCACCATGCATGTTAATGAAGGTGCGCTGCCCGACCTCCCAGGCTTACATGGAGTGTGTACCAGTGTAGGGGGTGTGTCTGAGAGCAGAACTCTCAGAATAAACATGCCCCTGCAATGTAGAACAGCAGAAAGTGGAAATAAATGAGCAAGACCACTCATAGGTGTCCACATATCCCCACCAACAGCCCCCGCATGTGTAGAACAGCAACAGTACATATAAATAAACTGAAGAAACCCCTTTATATTTATTAAGAATCCAAGTACAGCTAACTGTAGATGCGCAGGTGTGCCCAGTGCTTAGCTATAGTTAAAGCAGCTTAAAAAGCTGAAGAGGATAATAAGGAAGATATATGCAAATGAAGCAGCACAGCAATAGGGTAGTTGGGAGAGCATTTGCCTAGCGAGCAGGCATTCCTGGTTTGAGTCCCACTGCAGCACCTACCATTTTCCATGTGAAATCTGTATATGAACATTTTATTGCTGTATAACCTACGAAATAACATTTAAATGTGAACTGGAGTACTGCATTAAATGCACATGTGAAGTGTCAGTATCATAACGAATAAGGCACTAGTAAGCAGGTTTAAGCACAAATAAGCAGTAGTAAGCATATATAAGCACTAGTAAACGTGTTTAAGTTCATTTGTGCAGGGGTAAGCATTGCCTACACAGATTAAGCAAAGTAGAAGCTAACTGTGTGTAAGAAACTGTAACCGGAAGTTAGCAGTGCTTACCGTCATGCAAACCTGTGCACACCCGCTTAGAACTGCCTTAAAGTGCCTTAATCACTCTGTACCCAATGGCCCGTGTTCTGCCCAGCAACAAAATAAACAGCCTCTGCAAGGCTTAGACCCAGGACTCTGTACACTACAGTCACAGTAGTTAACCACTAAGCCGTCACAGCAATTCATAAGAGTGAGGTTTCAACAAACAAATCCTCACTACAGACAATCAAACTGAACATATGAAATGAAACTATGTAAAGTGTGATGTTGTATAACATGCTACATAACATAAATATGTGAATTGGAGTACTGCAGTAAGGCCAGATGTGAGCTGTTATTGTAATAAAGTGTTGAGTTGCCCAGGACCCCATGCAGTGTACGTACACATGAATCACAGATACCAGACACAGATATAACATGTAACAAATAATAAATCAATGTCAAAAGGAAAACATAATGTAAATTAGATATTAAGCAATGCTAAGCATTGCATAGGTCAGCTTACATGGTGTAAGCAATGTGTTGGCCAGCTAACTCAATCTGCCCAGTGGTATGTCCCTTTAAGCAATGCCAACCTTAGGTAAGCAGGTGTGCCCAAAGCTTAGCCCTTTCAAAACCATCCAATCACGGAAATGTTATGGAAATCAGGCATATTTAAACCCCACAGGCAGGAATACATCCCATAACTGGTTGCAGCTTCCTACTGTAGTCAGAATGGTCGGAGTTGGAGAAGGCACTCGATTTAGAGTGCAGCGCTGGGGCATTAATGAGTCTAAATTTATGGTGTGGCTCCTGGTCAAACACCATGAGCAGAGACTCCTGCAGGGGCAATACCAGCACTCCCAGTATACAGCTGAGGCCTGGGACAGTCTCACCTGTGACCTCACTAGTGCCACAGGTATCCCCCGGACTGGTGAGCAGGTCAGGCATCACCATGCTGACCTGAAGTGGTATAGGGGGGAGCTACTGGAACAGTGGATCCAGGAGTCCAGGCAGATGGCTGATGCCCCAGTGCTGAGTAAGTACCCATTCTACTAAGTATAT
This sequence comes from Protopterus annectens, assembly GCF_019279795.1. Classification (NCBI taxonomy): domain Eukaryota; kingdom Metazoa; phylum Chordata; order Ceratodontiformes; family Protopteridae; genus Protopterus; species Protopterus annectens. Next base: position 1,491,023,922 of record NC_056725.1, on the reverse strand, counting down.
AATAATTGCCCAGCTTGTGTACACTATGGATAGGTATGGCTAAATGTCACTGCATTTCTCTGACAGCTGCAGATGAGTGGGCTGTGAACCAGCAAACCCATGCCACTAGGCTACAAAGGCTGTGTGGCAAGGCAGGTTAGTAATAATCCTGCATGAACTGTCATATCTTGTGAATAAAGGTATAACCTCTGGAGTCCGTGTGTATACGCTAATTTAATATGTTGTTGTGTTGCATGCTATAAATATTACTGTTGTATTAAGCAGAGTTACCCACACTGTGGTTCACATAAAATGTGTAGGAAGTTCTGTATAACAAGAGGTTAGTCATATTGTACAATTGAGGGAGATTTACAGAGACAACATTGGAAAGCTTTACACCTATTCCCTGATAGCACAGTGTACTATGATGTTAACTGTAATATTTTTACCACACACAGAAGGGGTTTGAATCCCGGGAGTGGTAGTAAGTTGTATGCATAATCATACCCCACAGCTGTACAGAATTTGCGAGAATGTCTAGATAGAAAGCGGTATGCATAACTAGACCCAACAACTATACAGATTTTGCTAGAATGTTCAGATAGTGCGCTGTAAGCATAATCATAACCATCAACTGTACAGACTGTGGCAGAATGTTCAGGTAGTAGGCTGTATGCATATTCATACCCCTCAACTGTTCCGATCTGCTCAGCATGTGCAGATAAATGGCTCAAATCTGCTGCCTGTTCCCCTGTTCCCCTGAGAAATCAGTGTGATGATCCAAGAAATGTAGGCAGCCTGTGATGACATATAACCGATAGTCAAACCTGTACATAGTCAGAGAATGTATATGAAAACAAACCTGTCATTGTAGCAACACACCCAAGCTGTATGAGAGCAATTGACATAATATGTCACAGTAACACCTGCATCCTGTCAAGCCTCAACCAGAGTGTGTACAATAACCGATTGAGGGGTATGTGTATAACATCAACATGGAATCTTGGAGTATGTGTAGAAATTGTCAGGTAGTGTTAACAAAGGTCTTCTCAACAGCTATAACAGGTAAAAGGTGTAGACTATACGTTAGACACAGGCCATGTATATACTAATCTAGAAACATACCATTGTAGAAAGTAAGGCTAATGGGTAGTGTAATAATGCATGTAAGGGACAGATCACTGCAGTGACTAAGAAAGTTGTGAAAACTACAGGGATATATCAGTTGTTAATTGAACTTTCTCTCTTGCCCCCATCATGTTACATACACTGGCCTCTGGAGTGCATTAGGGCACATGTATTGTGTAAGTGAATCCCACACATATACGGCCACAACCCCCCAGTATGTGTGGGGGTCACAACAGTAGTGGAGTGATGGCAGGAATGACAGCATGACATACAGCCCACTACATCACAAGCCCTGACAGCATGTCATATGTGCAAAAGCCTGGTATGTAGGTGGGAGACAGAGGCTGGAACACAGACACATATGTGTAAAACTGTTGGCATACATTAAGCAAGATATTTATATGTGTATATATCTATATGGATATATGTATAATTATATATACATATATGTTCATCCTATGTCCTGAACATGGAGTGGACCCCTACCTCAGCCCCAATAGTCCCAACCTCTCAGTGCAAGGGGTCAGGTATATATTACAAGTATATTTGTAGACTATTGCTACTGTAATAGGGATTGTCTTCACAGAAATGGTGTGTGTGGGAGGCCACATATGCTGTTAACATGTGCGGCATTGGCTACTGACAGACATCCTAAGGACATCATAGTACAGTACCACTGCTAGCACAGTAATGCCCCTGTGGACTACAGCTGAGATATGGCCAATATATGTGGACAGTCTGACACACTCTGGTCAGTCCAGGGGTATACACAGAACCCCTTCATTCAAGACATTTGGACCAAGACTGACAATGTGGATGTTAACAGCTATGTAGAGGGGTATATCACATAAATACTGGTATACATTTGCCCCCATAGGTTATGCATTCATGCACCCCTGTCTGTTTTGACACATAATAACCACTGGTACAGAGGTGCCATGGTCACATACTACCCACTAGTTAGTGACAGACATCTGTACAGCATCCCACTGCTTTGTCTGACATACATGACTGTTATGGTGGCCCAGCAGCAGTACATCTGGCAAGTATCTGGACATGACATCTCACTGGCTAAGTACAGTAAGCTGCTAGGCATGTAAAGAAGCACAGTGCAGGCTACAGGCAGACTGATTCAACACTGGCCTGCATTTCCTATGTGGCAATACACATGTTCCTGCATAGATAGCAGGCTCTACAGGCATGTCACATCACAGAGTAACAGACACCTGTTTGAAAGTGCATAACCACAACCAATGTGAACACAGCCACAGCCACATATGGTTAACTAGTGTAATATTTCAGTATATGGACTATCTGATCAACACCATCCTCGTATGTGCCACTCACACACCAGCCCTACATATACTGGGCCACTACACAGTGTGGTCCGATGCCTGTCTGTGGTATGGGACAAGTGTGTTTTCCCCTACAAACATGTAAGCTGATAGGGTGACATACAGTGGAGCAGCTTGTAACATCAGATAGAACAGGACCAAGAACAATGACATCTACCACAGTCTCTACACAGGCCAAGGTACATATTCACTATACACACACTGTCGACAATTACCAGACTTACACATACCTCAGTACTGTACACACAACCACAGAATGCCCAGGTTATGTCCTCAAATATAACCCCTACTATACATAACATGTGTAGCAGTGTGATATCTCACTGGCTTGTTATCAGATATGCTGTCAATGAATATGGTGTACAAAACCTATGCATCCCCTACTGCATGACATATGTACAAAGGTTGACAGAGTTGTGGCTGGATGCACAAACACAGGGCCAATATTGACATGTTGCTGTGATAACCTCATACATTTACTGTCATAACCGGGTTTGTTGCAACATATGTCCTATGAGGGATATGAAATCAGTAACTCTCCCAGCTGTCACCATATACTGACTGCAATCCTCACACAACCTTCTGCAGTTGACAGATAGGTGCTCTGTGTGTAATACAAGTCAACTCACACTGCCAGTCTGTAGATGATCCTACAGATGGGGTTTCCTCATAAATATAGCACTGACATGACAAGTATAAAAACATGTAGGACAGCCATATCCACACACACCCTGTTAAACCAACATTACCCAAACTGTAGTATAGCAGCACTTACAGTCTGTAGTCAAGACAGGCACATCCTCCTCCTGTGTGTTGGCCTGTTTCCACAGTGTATGTTGTCAGAGGTAAGTCCCCAATCCATCTGTGATGCTGTTTGCCAAACAACAGATCTAGTTCCTGCTCACAGTGAATGAAAAGGCCCAACACCAACATGATGTTCCTAGATATCAGAGTGTGTTTCCATGTAATTGGCTATGGGAATGTTACCACAGCTGTTCCATATGCAATCAGCTAGAGGAGGGCTGCAATTCATGCAGAGGCCATCAGCAGATCATGAGCACCACTGACAATACACATGCTGCTGCCTAAGCAAAGTAGGTGTACATCTTCACATCTACCAGAGAGGGAGTGAGAGAGACAGACAGAGGCAAAAATAAATCAGGGAGGATTGGGAGAGTAAAATGTAAGCATGTTTGTGTCACACACCTACCAGTCCAGGGTATCAAACCCCTGACTGACTGACTATGTACTGCTATCACATGTCTAAGAAGTCATTGGATGCACCACATACATTACATGTTGAGTTCTCCAAATGTATATGTGATGATGAGTGACATCTGCAATAGTGATATGGTAGCTACATGGTAGGTGTAGTACACATGCCTGTCTGCATGAACAGGTATCAGTGTCAACACAGCCACACTCTCACAGGGACGCACACACAATGACACACTTGGCAGGGCCAGGGATACAACTCATCACTAGTTAGATTGCCACAACACAGTACTGTGCAGGTATCACATGCACCACAGGGGTTATACAGAGGTTATATGGGCAAAGGGTATGTGGAGATGTCTAATATCAGACAGCATGCTTCAGTATGCCAATGGGGGTTATAGTGAGTGTGAATGTGGTCACAGGCAACATACAACACACACACAGACACAGGGTGCCAGTACTGACATGCATGGGTGCATTGCTTCACAGGTGTGTAGTGGTCGACTATGCCAGACAGATATACAAGGCTAGGTGATGGGTATACCTTGGCCTCAGGAGATATGACAATGGTCTGCAATATGGCTCAGGGGTGTAGTGTCTGGTTTCCCCACACAGCTGGGTATTGTATCGACCATCCAGTCACCTAGGTAACTATTGAATGTGGGCAATGTTGTGCATTGTTTACCATGTATGTGTTCCTTAGTCCATGACATGGACAGTGACTGGGATGTGCACACCTCCCACATGCATGTACAGTGACACGTGGAACCATACCTGGGGGGTCTGGCCCATGTTATGTACACAGATTGTTATCATCACATATGCCAATCCTGACCTCTTGTGGCAGGGCGTGCTCATGGACAGTCCTTAGTGGATCACATTTGATGGCACCACAGATGTTGTAGACATCCATTGGAGATCGTAGTGAAGGTGCACTGTCTTCAGTTATGTGCCTATTGTACCGATGGACAGAGTGCCATGCCCTCTGTAGCCCACTGCAATCATACTATGCTTGCTATCTGTGAACAGTATGCAGGGTACTACCAACATAGTGGAAGTTGTCTAGGCAAGTGTGTTTGTGTATGAAACACAGTTCATAGTGTACTCTGTGTAATACTAGTTGATTACTTTGTTCACCAGGCCTTGTATCACATGTAGGGGTGTGGATTGGCACCCCAGGATCTCAGCTGATTGGCATCTGTCATCCTTGTAAGGTATATGGCCACCATATAGGAAAATTACAAAACTGGCTTCTCAATGGAGTCCAGGTGTTACACAGTCACTGCCACCTCCACACAGGTTACAAGCACACACACACTTGTCATGGCTGTGATTAAAACAGCTATCTAACTAATTTATCGCACTACAGCATTACACAGTTATATCACACACCACAGAGATTACTGGGATGTTTATTCCCCAAAGGTGTATTTCACAGTTGATAATGTCAGCAGACTTGCCAAAGTAGGGCAATGAAGGTTGTAGTGCCTGTGAATGGCCTCAAAATCATTGCTCCCTACACTGACAAAGGAACACACAAACAAACATTCACACTTACAATGTCTGTGAATAGAACCCCTAGCTAACTAGTTTATAACACTATGGCATTATGCAGTTATAGTACACACCACCGAGATTACTGGAACATTTTTCCCCAAAGGTGTATTTCACAGTTGATAATGTCAGCAGACTTGCCAAAGTAGGGCAATGAAGGTTGTAGTGCCTGTGAATGGCCTCAAAATCATTGCTCCCTACACTGACAAAGGAACACACACACAAACATTCACACTTACAATGTCTGGGAATAGAACCCCTAGCTAACTAGTTTATAACACTATGGCATTATGCAGTTATAGTACACACCACCGAGATTACTGGAGCATTTTTCCCCAAAGGTGCATTTCACAGTTGATGATGTCAGCAGACTTGCCAAAGTAGGGCAATGAAGGTTGTAGTGCCTGTGAATGGCCACAAAAGCATTACTCCCTACACTGACAAAGGAACACAAATCCCAAACCCAGGATCTGACACAACAAGGGCACAGGATGTTAACAGTACTTCATCCCACTTGTATGCTGTCGGGCTGGTATTGGTAACATTTCATGCAGTACAGTGTGGCTGCCATAGAGGATGTGCAATGTGGACCCACTCAACATTTCTAGGATTCATATACACAGACACATATATGCAGATACATATATATATATATATATATATATATATATATATATATATATATATATATATATAACTTCACATGCACACACAGACATACATATAGGGAGATACATATGTAGAGGGTGCACACAATATGGTACAGCCACTATGGCTACAGTCACCAGCATACCACATGGACACTGTATGATCCAAACATACAAGTAACACTTGTTGCCTGCAACATATACTAACAGACAGGTCATGGGATATAACACCACACACAGGTTTGCATACATGGGGAAGCTTTATTTGTGTACTACTACAGTACTGTATGCCATGTCATATAGGTGTGTAGACTCTGAAATATGTTTAGACAGAGTAATGCAACTATCTAACAGATAAAGGTATACAGTATTCTGGAAAGGAGTACATATGTTACTGTCCAGGCTAAGGCCTTCAAGTAGTACAACAGTAGACACAGACTGGGCCACAGGATAACAAGCAATCAACTGTCAGTAATGCAGATGTACAGTCCTGCAGCCTCCATCTCCAGTCTGTACACAATCCCTAGGGGGTACATACTGAAGTAGACACAATGGGATGTATCTCTCATATAAAAAGGCATGACTGAAACCATCACAATCGCACTGACAAATAGAACAGTCTGTATGGCAGGAAGCAATAGGCCTGCATTTACCCAAGGTGAATTGAATGGTAATGTACACCCAGATACCTTCAGACAGCTTATCCCTGTTTCCCCCTCAGTGTTCACTGGTGTCAGTGGCATCTGTCCATACAGGGCATGTGTATATGGCATGGCATGGCATTTGTGGGTAACATTTGCTGGCTTGCCAGTTGTAGCAGGTGTCCATTTGGGCACATAGCGATGGAGCACTGTATGCAATGCATTGCCTATTGTAGGGATGGGACAGGGTGCCATGCCCTCTGTAGTCTACTGCAATCACACCATGGTTATCATCTGTGGGCAATATGCAGGGAACTACCAACTTATTGGTTGTTGCCTGGCCAAGTGTGTTTGCATCCAGGACATGGGTGGAGCGTGTTCTCTGGGTAATATAGGTGTTGCCTATATTGTTCCCCATGCCATGATGTCACATGCAGGGTATAGATTGTTTACTCCAGCCACTGTGAGTTTGACATCTGTTATGCTTGAAAGGTGGACATTATTACATTTAATAGGCCCAACATCTAGGAAAAGTGCAAAACCCTCTCCATATTGCTTTGTGCTTCACATAGGATACATATGACAAATGCACACACACACATACACACACACCAAAAGTCGCACAGTTTCCATGTCTGGGATTAGAACACCTGCCTAGGTGCTACAGCACACTACATCATTACACAGCTACAGCCCACACCATGGAGATTAACGGGGTGCTTCTTCACCAAAGGTGTATTTCACAGGGAATGACATCAGCAGGTTTGTCAAAGAAAGGCAATGACAGGTGTACTGACTGTCCTCAAAAGCATTGGGCCCTACACATGCACACACACAGCTGCCATGAATAATATTAGAACACCTACCTAACTTCTATAGCACATTAGGGCCTTATGCAGTTACAGAATGCACCACAAAGATTACTGGGATACTCTTTCACCAAAGGTGTATTTCACAGGGAATGACATCAGCAGGCTTGTCAAAGAAGGGCATGACAGGTGTACTGAGTGTCCTCAAAAGCATTGGGCCCTACACATATGCCCAGATACCCACGCACACACACACACACACACACACACACACACACACACACACACACACACACACACACACAGTTGTGATGAATGAGATTAAAACACCTACCTAACTACTACAGCACATTAGAGCATTACACTGTTGCAGAACGCACCACAGAGATTAGTGGGATACTTCTTCACCAAAGGTGTATTTCACAGGGAATGACATCAGCAGGCTTGTCAAAGAAAGGCAATGAAAGGTGTACTGACTGGAAGGCTACTAGGGGCAATTGTGTACAGTGATGGACATTTGCACATCATATGTTTTTGCAAAATGGGAGTGTGCTGTGTGGGACAGGCCTGATGAGAGGGGAGCTGACTGTCACTGTCACTCTCTTCCCACATCTATTATGTGTATGTCTGAACTGTTATAGTGTGCTGTCCTTGGATATATGTGCATATTCTCATCCATTGTGTGTGCAGAGCATGACTGGTGTGCAATGTGGAGTGTTTGCATAGACATCTGTGAGTGACTGCTGTGTATAGTCCACAGTTGTTCCAAGACATGGGCTTAATTTCTCTAAGTGTGTGAGCATGCCCAGTATGACCCTTCTGTAATTTGTTTACCGACATGGCCTTCACTTCTCTAAGTGTGTGAACATGCCCAGTATGAGTTTCTGTATTGCATGCGTGACTCCATTCCAGGTAGGTTGTACTCCAATGCAGGTTTTTGTGCTCTACACCTACAGGATATCTGTAGATTGGTTGACAATGTGGGTCGACATTGGACAAAGGCTAGTGAGATTATTGCTAACTGTGTCTGTGGTGCTTCTGCTACATGGTTTCAGTGTTGGCAGGGATACTCAGTGATATGTGGTATTTTACCCTCTGATGTTTTATGTCATCAACTACTGACAGGTATACATCTTTGCTGGCAGTAGGTAACTGGGGATTACAAGCTGAATGCAGCTTTGTCCAGTAATGTGGTCTACAACCTACATATTCTTGCACACTTATGTCATTCTAGTGTGGAAACTGCAGACACTTGCTGATGGGTCTGTGTATATTGTCCAGCACCTTGGTGCTGTTGTGGCTGTGGGTCCCATGCCTGTACAATTATCACCATAATAGGATGGCCATATCAGGCTGTGGCCATACCTCCCAAGGTATTCAGACTCATTGAGGTTATCCAGAGGCAAGGCTCATTATTCTGTTCCTTAACCCTTCACAATTTGGTTTGCAAGCAGGTTTGTGGCCACCCATCCCAGTGTTTGCAGCCATGATAAGTATGTGCACACATCAGGGTTTCACCCTTCACACACTCCATGGTGGCGATGCTACCCCCTTGTTAATCTGTCCTCTTCCTACCATTATGCACACGATATCTGATAGGTATGCCTATAGTTGCCACTCCCTCCCAGCAGTATGTACAGGTTGGTCCACAGTTCATGCATTGGAATATGGACATACTATTGGGATTTGTCAACATGTCTTTGCATTTGTGTTCTGTGGACTGTGTTTTGTCATTATGTGGGAGTCCATTGGGGTAACATATAGTGGCAGTACGGGCGTGACACAGACCTGTGACAGAGGACAATGGGGGATTGGGTACTGATGCAGGCTATCTGTAGCATGCCAGTGCATTCTGTCAGTTGGACAGACCCAGGCTGCAAGGCAATGTATTCCCCTGGGTTGACAGGATAGGTGTGCAAGGTGGTGATGGCAATTGTTTCTGTCTTTATCAATCCATTGGTGTGGATGCTGGCAGGGTGCATCCTACAGCTATGAACACACCTGCGTGGGACACCTCTTCAGCATGCTACATTCTGTAAGTATTCACATAGTAATGTGGGGATCATATTGTACTCATTCACAGCAGCAGGGAAGTGGCCTGTGTGTTACCTGAGCCTGATGTTGGGCCGGACTGGCTGCATGTGTGCTAGGGTAGCTACTTGCAACTGATTAACAGGTATATGTGGCCCTTTCCCCTGCTGGTGGCTAGTGGGTGGACACCAGCAGCTTCTACATACATCATACCTCTGCCTTTTGTGGTCTGCCAGTGTTTGCCCACATACATCTTAGTTTCCCATACTACACAACCAACTGATGTGCTGTGAACCTGCATGTACAAACAGAGGGTGTCTCCATTTCAATGTGAGATTTTAAACAGTCTCACTCCACGGTACTTCCACCTGTGTACTGTGTGTACATCTGGGCCAATGCTCATGCCATGTCCATCTTCCAGATGGTGACAGTTATGACATCTGTGCAAATCATATAGGTCTACTGCTGCAACATGTCTTGCTGAGATACCTGTCTGTTTGGCACTGCAGTTGTTTGGCCGTGGCCTGGTAATCAGCAGTACTGACCATTGGACAGCTGGACACACCATCCATGGCTATTTGCTGAACACTTTCACACAGCATACCACTCAGAACTACCTAACACACAGAGCTCTGCCTATTGTAGACTTGTGACTATCCATCTTGCTGATTTGACAAGCTCAAGTACTCGGTGCTCACTGTTATTACTCCCACACATGACTGATAATATATTTCTACATAGAGTTGGTGGGGGCACACATCACAGCTGTGGACATGTCCTACAACTATCTGATATGTCATGTACTCAGTTGGCTTCCACACAACAACCTGACACTCAGAGCTCTGCATATTGTACACATGGCACAATCCATCCTTCTACTTTGGCAAGCACAGGTACTCTGTGCTCACTGTTATTACTCCTACACATGGATGCTAATACATTTCTACATAGGGTTTGGGGGGCACACCTGCCAACTGTGGACATTTGCTTTGACCGCACTGGTATTTCTGGTAGTCTGTTGGCTTCCTTTTAAATCTGTATTCGGACCTATCCTGCAGACTACAGGCATATCAGTGTAGTACAGTTCATAGGTTTTATTGATCTACATTGCCATTTCAGACTTCCTAACCTTCATGAATGACATCCCACTTCCCGACCTGTTATACTCTGTGTAGGTCTGGAGTGAGGTTGATCTCCATTGCCGTACCTTGAGGACCTTAGCACAGCCTTTCCTTGTGTTCATCTACACCTGTCCTGCTAGCTGGGTGGGACTGTTGTTGGGTATGTGCACCTCCATGACATACATGTGTGTGCCCTATGGACACACATTTGGGCCAGCACATTTCCTGCAGTGGGTTTTTTCACCATATCTGTTACTGCCTACTTTGTTGACACCAGTATTTGTTATGGTTTCATGCTGCCCATATAGCTGTCCACTATCTGCTGTCATCCTATTCAGCCACCCAATTCCCTTCCTTGCATGTTCACATCCATACCATTGATACAACTAGCAGACCATACTACTGCATTCAGTGATTGATAGGAAGGGTGACTTACCTTGCAGCTGTGCCGGTATCAAGGATGGTGCTGGAGTTCTGACTATGTCAGATGCACATAGTACACTTCTTATACATGGTAATGCACAGGTAGTGTCATTTTTGGCATCCCTTTTACTGTATTTGTGAGTCAGAGAGAGTTTCCATTACCTGGGTTCCTACTGTGTCAGTGTGTGTGCTATGTGTTGCCTCTTTGCCAAAGCAAAGGCATACTGTGCACACCTCCTTCTGCCTACAGGTGCAGGCTCAGGTTGTTCCTCTTCCATGTCACTCCGTGCCTGTGCTGGCCTTGGCAATGGTGGGGGGCTGTGTGGCCCTGCCATGTGCTATTCCTGCTGCAGCTGCTTCCACAGGATCATATTGTGTAGCATGGCACATACCATGAAAATTTGGGTACATGTAGCTGGAGAGTACTGCAAGCCTCCACCGGATGTGTCCAGACACCAGAACCGTGACTTGACCATCCCAAACACATGCTCTATTATGATTCTTGTTTGTGAATGTGCCTCATTATTGAGCTCTTGTTCGGGTGTATGTGCATTTCTGATGGGAGTCATCAGCCGCGGCTCCATTGCGTAACCAGCATCCCCCACTAGGTGCCCATATGGGATGTCCCCACTGGCAAATCTCTGGTACAGCTGTGTCAGATGCCAGATGTGGGAATTGTAATAGCTCCCAGGGCTTCCAGCACACACATTCATTATAATGCCCTGGGCATCGCACATGACCTGGCAGTTGATGGAGGGGAAGCCCTTGTGGTTTATGTAGACCCTGCCCTGCTCATGGGGTGGTGCTTTTATGTGTATGTGTGTGCAGTCTATAGCACCCACTACTTCAGGGTATTCTGCTATTTGTTGGAAGAGACGCATATTGCTGGCCAATGCCTCACAGGTGTTGAAGAAATATATGTGCTCACTGGCATGTGCTGACATGGCATCCAGGAACTGGTGGAGTACCCTGGCTGATGCCTGTGAAATCCCCATGATATCACCAGTTGCCCTTTGGAAGGTACCTGTGGCTAGTATTCTTAAGCCTACACATACGTTGATTTTCACTGGGATGGGTTCCCCTTTGTTGGTTCTGTGTCTAAGGTGTGGCCAGCACAGCTCAACAATATGCTGTAGGAGGTCCCTGTCCACCCTATAGTGTTCCACTATCTCCAGCTCATGTAGCCCTTGGTAGGTTTCCCTGGGTCTGTACACTCTTCTCCTCCTCCTCACTGTGGGTTGGTCATCAGTATTCACATCCTACCCACCCTCAACCTCTTGCACATGCTGGTTTATGATAGCAAAAGCAGCTCCTACATTTTTTCTCTTGCTTTCGTTTTGTAAAATTTCCCTGTTCATATACACCATTGATGCAGAGTTTTTGGGAAAAAACAAGGGGGAAAGGTGTTTGTATAGTTTATAGTGGTGTGCTGGGCTGGGCTGGTCTGCTGCCTGTGTAATTGGCTGATTCTGATACATTTCACCTGCCAGCTAAGATAGTTCTTCTTGATTACCTTTCTGCTGCTGTTTTCCTTTCCCATTGCCTCCCTATTTAAGCCCATGTGTGCACGGTGCAAACAGAGTGTTCATATGTGCACACTACTGCTATTTCCTGGTTAAACTTATTTTTTCTTACTGTTAAATCCGGTGCATTGCATGCACACCCATTTACACTTTGTAACGAGTGTTAGGTGGGTTTAGACACACCCCCTAGTGTTTAGCTAGGAGCAAACCCAAGCCACAGGGCTCCAATCCACTTAATGTATGCCTGACACACCCACCCATGATGTCACCTACCTCCTAGTCTTGCACCGAGCTACTCATACTCTTACATGGTTGGGACCTGCCTCCCATGCTGAGGAAAACTGGGATTCACTATCCTTCCCCTCATTTGCATAGGATTGCCTGCTAATGCATAGTTGCATGTGTCACATTGAGCCTCCCCCCTTAGCAACCACTACTCACTGGCCATGTTGTCTTCTGCCTGCCATTGACTTGCATGGCAAAATACTGATTTTAGTTAGAATGCTTATTTTAGGTTTATTTTCTTATCCCCCCGATCCCATTTACATGCTGCTGCCATATGCTTAAACAGCCGAGATCGGCAAAAAAAAAATAAATAAAAGTTGATTTTTTAATTTTTTGTATTGTTTGCAATGCCATCGGCCTTATACTTGGCCATTGGTATGCTTCCTCAATGATATACAGCCTTTATTTGGGGCTGTCATAGCTCCGTTTTGGATTTTGCAAAAATGTACTCTATTACTAACCAAGTACATTTCTGCAGATAGCACTAGTCTTGCACAGACTGTTGCAAGCTTCCTGGATTGCAAAATCATGTCATTTATATGGCTTTCACCTGCAAATGGGGTGATTTGAATACCAGGGCTTAGTCCATGCAAGATTAGTGCAGGAGCGCTCGTGCACGCCCCTGCAGGCTGTTCCTAGATCGCACGGCAGACATATTGCCTGTGTGGGCTCTTGCACCAATCTTGCACTCCGTGCAAGCTTTTGTGAATCTGGGGGTATATTTATTAAGTGCTTTTCATTTTGCCAAGTATCAAAACTTCATCAGATAAAATTACCATACCAAACACTCCATGTTAAATACTTAAAAAACTATCATGTGACCATTTTTTATCCAATAGTTTGCCATTATCCAAAGACCAGAACTACTAGAGTTTGCACTAAAATTACAATAAACACTATGCATCTTGGCCATCTTTGAAACTGAGTAGAAAGATGGAAAATTAGGTTATTTCAAGCCTTCTTACTTTGGATCTTATAGGCTATTCAAACTGATCCAAGGATTACTATTATTACTTTTAGTCCTGCTTGCAAATCTGAAGAGATCAAACAAAATACGTGCTATTGAGTTATTGCATAATTAAACAATCCCCAGAAAAACGTTCATTTGAATTATAGAAGATCTAGTAAACCCACTAAATTTAAGTTAATTCCAGTTCTATAGTTCAAGCTTAATTACATCAAGTGTCAAATTAAAAGTTATATCAATAGAAACGCACATATCATGTCTATATTTCTCTTATATGTATTTGAGCTCATTTATTGAATTTTTTTTTTTTTATTCTTGACACTAGAAGTGAATGTGTTCTGCTATTGGTGGCCATAACTGGAGCAAAGTTTATTTGTAAACGTTTAATGTATAGTTCAATACTCAGCTATAATCATTACCAATTTGTAAGAAATGAGGATTAGCTTTTCCTTGAATCTGAAAAAGATATAACTGCTATAAATGTTATATATATATATATATATATATATATATATATATATATATATATATATATATATACATTTGCTATATAAGTTTATGCTCACTAATATGAGCTCCTGTAGACGTTTTCTAAAAAATGGTTCCAATGATCATATAAACAGATATAGTGCCAAGAGCAGCCTTGCCAGGTATCTGTTGAGATAACGCTAAGGACTTATAAATGAGCATTTATAGGGACACACATAGAAGCCATGCAGAGTTTTAATGGCTTAAACAAAACTTTCCAGAAAAAGCATTTTTTTTTTCAGGAATGTGAAGAGAAAGGAACATGTACTCAAGGAAAGACTTTGCTTGTATTCAAACTAAAAAACTCATGCTAACTATTCATGTTAGTGTTCTGATATAAAATCAGTTTCAAACTATATTATTATGTTTGACATTACCTCATCCAAACTATTAAGTAAATTTTAACTAGAATAACAGAGCATATTTGCATAGTTAAATTTATTAATTTCTATGAGTGCAGTTTTAATTAGAACAATATATGCATTAAGTTTCAGAATAAAAATCATTTTGACTAATTCAAATATTTATCAGTAATGCCCTTTGTTTTTGCTTAGCTGTTTAATTTTAAAAGAATTAGAAAGAGCTAATATTTGTGATTCTTATAAAAGAAGTATCAGAATCATATGGTCCTTGAGATATGCCTGGGTTTAAGATACAAAACTGCTGTTTGAATTTCTTCTTCACTTATTTCTACACATATCTTGATCATTTTCTAATACTTGAAATCACCAATGTGTGGAATTTTAGAGACGTAGATTTATTTTCATCCATCATAGAATTCTGAAACAATAACTTGTGATTATGTAAGAAGGCCCCCATTATTTCTAACTGCCAAATGTTCTTTAAGCTGTTAATTAAACTAGACATTCCAGAAGTTTCAAGTAAATGGCTGCCCAGTCAGTATATGTGCCCCTTATTTTAGATTAAAAATTGGTTAGAGGCGTAGAGTGATATCAGTTCTTCCTAAGCACTTGTTAAAAAGTCAGGCTTATCTGCATTGAAAACAAATACAAGTTCATTACTGAGTTTAGATGTGTGCTTTTCCATTTTCAAACAAATTTTCTACTCACATTTTTTGGAGAGGATGCTCTGCTAAATTCAGTTGTCTATAACTGTGCATCAAAATGCGGCTCATCTAATATAAAAAGGAATACTAGTGTGTGTGTGCCTGTGTGTGTGTGTGTGTGTGTGTGTGTGTGTGTGTGTGTGTGTGTGTGTGTGGTGTGTAATATCCACTTTTTCCTGTAAACATCATAATGCAAGATATACATACGAGTCTCTTGTATGAAGTAAATATTCATTTTCATCTTGTAAAATAAATGTTACAACAGCTTTCTCTTAGAAATCACCTACAGAACATCCTACTTCCAGATGGAAATAATTACTTTAGAAAACTCCTCAAGTGGATCCAGTGTGCTATGGGATGTATCTAACAGAGAAAGTTTTAAAGAACTGCCAATCTGATTCCCCTGCCTAAAGAGAAATAACTTTATATTTCACATTAGAGTACTGGCACTTTTACCTTATTATAAACATATAAGTAAAACCCAAATTAGCATATACTGTAAAGCATAACTCAAACTGACAATGAAAACAAAACAAAAAAATACTCGTGGTAGTTAGCTCACATTCTCCAGGACATGATCCTAATGAATCCTGTGGTAGCCAGCTCCAACACTGAATGAACCAACTTAACAAAAAATAAAATCAGCCTTCATTCAAGATCCGAACTCCCAAGAATCATAATCTCATGAATCATCATCATCACTACTCCACTCTGCACTATCTTCCTCTGTATATTTTTACATATAGTTTGTAGATAAATAAACATAAGAAATCGTGAGAATTGTAAATGAAAGTGAATACATAATTTACTAGATATATGTTGACAAGTTAAAAGCAGTTTGTCTTTTTTTAATTTGTGCTAGAATTGTGCCACAAGTTGAAATAACACATTTTAAAAAAAAAAAAAGAAGATTGACAACAATAAAGCTATTGCCATATCAGCCTGATCATAATTGACTGAGTCAAAATATCCACATCTTATCATTCTCTTGAGGGAGTTATAAGATCAGTTTTTGATCAGAGTATACAACTTAGCATCGATCACCTACAATTATAATTTGATAACATCAGAAAGAGACAGTTTGGGGTTCCCAGGATTCTTTCTGTACCATATCGGATTATGTCTATTAAGACATTTAATGAAAAATAAGGCCTCTTATTTGACTGTACCTATCTAGAGTGGACTGTATGTAATGTACTGCTATTCTGTTGTAGAAAGTACTGCTCTGAAACACACAACCCTTCAAGTTTTGCTTTGCAAGCTAATATTAGTACCATGTACTCACAGTCTGTACTCAAGGGATACCTAAAGGGGACTGACATTTTGCATTGCATTTTACAACAGTTTAAAAGTAACATTTAAAAAACTTTCTGATTGGGTCAGTGACATTTTGCTTTGTGTTTTTATCAGATGAAATGCACACATCATAGTATTATTCTGCATTAATAAGTTCACTGCAGTACTTTTCTGACTGGAGCTTAAATATACTGCTCTCATTTAAGCAGGGAAAACACACTTTGTTAATAACAGCACTATTCTTTGATCCTATTCTTTAAGCTGTTCCTGTTAGGGGTCACCACAGTGGATCATCTGTTTCCATTTCTTCCTGTCCTCTGCATCTTGTTCTGTCACACCAAACACCTGCATGTCCTCTCTCACCACATCCATAAACCTTATCTTAGGCCTTCCTCTTTTCCTTGTTACTTGGTAGCTTCATCCTTAGCATCCTTTTCCCAATATACCAAGCATCCCTCCTCAGCACATGTCCAAACCAATGCAATCTCACCTCTCTGGCTTTGTCTCCAAACCATCCAACCTGAGATGACCCTCTAATTTACTGATTCTTAATCCTGTCCATCCTCGTCACACCCAGTGCAAATCTTAACATCTTTAACTCTGCCACCTCCAGCTCTGACTCTTGCCTTTTTGTCAGTGCCACCATATCCAACCCATATAATATATCTGGTCTCACTACCCTCTTGTAGGCCTTCCCGTTCACTCTTACTGGTACTCGTCTGTCACAAATCAATCCTGACACTCTTCTCCACCCACTACACCCTGCATGTACTCTCTTCTTCACCTCTCTTCCACACTCAGTATTACTCTGAACTATTGATCCCAAGAAGATAAATGCATCCACCATCGACAACTCTACTCCCTGCATCCTCACTATTCCTCTATCCTCTTCCTCATACAATACCCCAACTCCTCTCTAGGCACCCTATCATATGCTTTCTCTAAGTCCACAAAGACACAATGCAACTCCCTCTGACCGTCTCTATACTTCTCCATCAACACCCTCAGAGCAAATATTGCATCTGTAGTGCTCTTTCCTGGCATGAAACCATACTGCTGACCACTAATCATCACCTCCCTTCTTAACCTAGCTTCCACTACTCTTTCCCATAACTTCATGCTGTGACTGATCAGTTTAATCCCTCTGTAGTTACTACTGCTCTGCACATCACCCTTATTCTTAAAAATCTATACCAAAACACTTCTTTTCCACTCCTCAGGCATCCTCTCACTTTCCAAGATTTCATTAAATAATCTGGTTAAAAACTCTACTGCCATCTCTCCTAAACACCTCCGTGCTTCCACAGGTATGTCAGCTGGACCAACAGCCTTTCCATTCTTCATCCTCTTCATAGCTATTCTTACTTCCTCCTTGCTAATCCACTGCACTTCATGATTCACTATCCCTACATCATTCAACCTTCTCTCTCTCTCATTCTCTTCATTCATCAGCCCCTCAAAGTACTCTTTCCATCTCCCCAACACACTCTCCTCACTTATGAGTACGTTTCCATCATTATCCTTTATCACTCTTACCTGCTGCACATCTTTCCCATCTCAGTCCCTCTGTCTAGCCAATTGGTACAGGTCCTTTTCATCCGCCTTTGTGTGCAACCTTTCATACAACTCTCCATATGCCTTATCCTTCGCCTTTGCCACCTCTCTTTTCCATACACCTCATCTCCTTATACTCCTGTCTACTTTCTTCAGCTCTCTGACAATCTCACTTTTCCTTTACACACCTCTTTCTCTGCATACTCTCCTGTGCTTCCTCATTCCACCACCAGGTCTCCTTGTCATCCTTCCTCTGTCCAGATGTCACACCAAGTACCTTTCTAGCTGTCTCCCTTACCAGCTCTGCTGTAGTTACCCAGCTATTTGGTAACTCTTCACTGCCACCCAGTGCCTGTCTTAACTGTTCCCTGAACTCCACCTCACAATCACCCTTTTTCAGCTTCCACCATTTGATCCGTGGTGCTGCCCTCACACTCCTACTTCTCTTCTTGATCACCAACATCATCCTACAGACCACCATCCTATGCTGCCTAACTATGCTTTCCCCTTCACTACTTCACAGTCTCCAATCTCCTTTAAACTGGTCCTCCTGCATAGGATATAATCCACCTGTGTGCATCTTCCTCCACTCTTGTACATCACCCTATGCTCCTCCCTCTTCTTAAAATGCGTATTCACCACAGCCATCTCCATCCTTTTCACAAAATCCACTACTACCTGACCTTCTGCATTCCTCTCCTTAACACCATACCTACCCATCACTTCCTCGCCCCTTCTGTTCCTTTCACCAACATTCCCATTAAAATCCATGCCAATCACCACTTACTCACCTTTGGGTACACTCACCTCCACTTCATCCAACTCACTCCAACATTTTTCTTTCCATTGCACACACAACTTGTGGAGTATATGCACTAACAGCATTAATCATCACACCATCAATTTCCAGCTACATAAACACTCTTTTCACCTCCAAAACAGTGTTAGCATACAGTCCCTTCAGAACAACCCCTACCCCATTTCTCTTCCCATCCACACCATGATAGAACAATTTCATTATTCTTTGATACTAAGCACTATTCTGAAAGGTCCAAAAAGCAACATTTTACTTTGTAAATTGTTAGAGCTATTGTTTTTGCACATTCACTGCTCTGAGACACTCAATTGGAGGAGAGGGTCCTGAATGGATACGTGACCTTTATGCATTTAACTTTATAGCAATGGAAAATAAATGTACACTATTGTTCTGCAAAACATAATTTGATATTGCAACAGTTTTCTGACTGGAGTGGTAACATTCTGCATTTTATTAGCAAGAACACACATTGTTAACAAAAAGCACTTACTCTACAGTAATAAAAATTATTTTAAAATAAGAGAGATCTGCTTTTCAAGTACTTGCAATGGGCATGCACAGAATTAAAAATTGCCTGTGTGAACTGTACTGTTGATTTAAAAAAATGGGTATGTACATTTTCTCCAATGGAGTTGTGACTTTTGCTTTGCAGTTTATAGTGATGGAGAAGTAACAAGATTAACGTAACATTTGGCAATGTACTATTGAATATACAGACAAAAAATAAATAAATAAATGCAAACAGACACACACACACACACACACACACACACACACACACACACACACACACACACACACACACACACACACACACACACACATGCACACATTTTAGTGGGAAAACACAGGAGCTACATTCTATAAATTCCTAATACATTACTCCTGATTAATATTTCTTATAAATGTGTTAGAAATACATTGCAATGTTGCTTCTTAGACTGAGGCATGATCTATTTGAAGCTGCACCTTTATTGTGCTGTTATTTTTTTTGAGCAACTCTCAGTTTCAGTAGCAGTTATTTGATTAGTTTTGATTACTTTGCATTCTGTCAAGAAAAGTTGTTTTATATAAGGTGAACAAGCCAACAAGAAAAGTAAAACCGCTACTCTATTTCCCATTCACTTCAAAGGAAAAATAAAGTTTAATTTCATATACTTTACGCAAAAATACTCACATAGCCTCCTAGTAACAATACTGCCCATCTTATATCATTCCCTTAGAAAATTAGCTTGACTGATTTTTATTGCAAAATATTAAAATAAGTTAATAAAAAATAAAACACAAACCATAGATATCTAACCAGAAAAATAGCACTGTTGGTAAATTGACACAAACATAAGTATCTAAACTAAATGAAAATAAACAAGCTAAAACTAAACTTTAAAGATAGCAAATTGCAACATAACCATAACTATGCTGCAAAAGTATATCAAATGAACTGACTACTAAAAAAGATAATCATATATGATACTTTATATAAAAATATACGTAACCTGCTCAAAGGCTTTACCTATACTTATCTAAGTCATTGTACTAACAGTTACATTTCACTGATTTTTATACATCATGGCATATAACTCAAAAGAGCTAATAAGAATAAATTGTTTCTGCAGTGGGTATTGCCTCTTCAGTCCCATGCCATCCCACTTAATAGTGAGTGTACAATAGTAGTGAAAATGCAAAACCTCACTGCAGTGCACACTAGTACCCAGTACTGCACAATACAAGTGGACCAACTTTTAATAAATAGCAATTACAAAATGTGACAAAAGGTCACTCATGGAATCTTCACTCATCAAAGTATACAACAACTTACTTAAAGTAATATTCAGTAGAATCTTAAGGAATTAACCGAGCACACTGAAATCAAATGTTAAGCCCCACACTAACAGAAAACAAACACATTTGGAAAACTGTATGCATGAGGTTCTAGCTTATATGATACATGAAATATTTTAAATGTAGAATAAGGGAGAAGGGTCTGTGATTTGTGCCTTCACTGTTAATCATGAAAAGCCTTCCCAAATGTTATTTCATGCGGTGCATACAGACTCACCCCTCCTCTGCAACTTATATATACCACCTCCGAGATCATTCTCAAGAGGGGAATGGGCAAATTCACAATCTCCACTGCATGGCATTTTCATACATTAAGAAGACTGATAAAGTGAAATCTTCTCATATTAATGTCTTTTGCCTGTCTTTTATGTGTTCAAACAAGTGAACAGTTGATCACTCGCCAGTTCATTAATATGTACTGTCATGATTGCATTGATTTCTAATTAAGAATATCTGCTATTTGCGATTCACATTCACTAACTGATAGTTTCTGTCTGATACGCCTGTGATTCACATTCACTAACTGACAGTTTCAGTCTGATACGCCTGGAATTCACATTCACTAACTGATAGTTTCAGTCTGATACGCCTGCGACTCACATTCACTAACTGACAGTTTCAGTCTGATACGCCTGCGATTCACATTCACTAACTGATAGTTTCAGTCTGATACGCCTGCGATTCACATTCACTAACTGACAGTTTCAGTCTGATACACCTGCGATTCACATTCACTAACTGATAGTTTCAGTCTGATATGCCTGCGATTCACATTCACTGACAGTTTCAGTCTGATACACCTGCGATTCACATTCACTAACTGACAGTTTCAGTCTGATACACCTGTGATTCACATTCACTAACTGACAGTTTCAGCCTGATACGCCTGCGAGTCACATTCACTAACTGACAGTTTCAGTCTGATACGCCTGGAATTCACATTCACTAACTGATAGTTTCAGTCTGATACGCCTGCGATTCACATTCACTAACTGATAGATTCAGTCTGATACGCCTGCGATTCACATTCACTAACTTATAGTTTCAGTCTGATATGCCTGCGATTCACATTCACTAACTTATAGTTTCAGTCTGATACGCCTGCGATTCACATTCACTAACTGACAGTTTCAGTCTGATACGCCTGCGATTCACATTCACTAACTGACAGTTTCAGTCTGATATGCCTTCGATTCACATTCACTAACTGACAGTTTCAGTCTGATATGCCTGTATTCATCGTATGCATTTCATACATTGCTTCATTCAGATGACAATGCCTGGTTACTCTTTTTCTTTCCTCTAGAAACAAATGTTCCAGTGAAGTCCACATTTCAAGGTTACTGCAATTTAAAAATTTACAGTAATCTGTAGCAGTGCTGGATATAAAGTATGGTACTATGACTGAATCTTTTTTCAGTAAGCCTTTATTTCAGATTATTTCTTCAGAAAAGCATAGATGGTGCCACCATATTTTCTGTGTAGGCCAACAATGTTCGTTACAATAGTTACAGTCTATCATGCATCCTTGTGTATATACATATTTGGTTTACAGAGTTCAGTATCGGTTATTTTAATGCAGCCTTCCTCCACATACAAACATTGATAACCTGCTTTTATATAATCTTTGAAAGCTGAGATGTAGCCTTGCATCTTATCACCTGTCTCATGTTGGTAAGGATTCTGTCTTGAATGAGGTGCATAGCTTGACTGTCATGTAAAATATCTGAGAAAGCATAACTATAGTAAGAAAAATAATTGCTGAACTTCTGTCTTATAATGCCTGTTGACAACACTGGAAAATCTCCAATAAAAATAATTGAAACTGACATACTGTCTGTATCCCCTCTCTCTCTCTCTCTCTCTCTATATATATATATATATATATATATATATATATATATACATATATAAAATCACCTATATGTAATATTTGAAAGTCTTTGATAAACTGGAGACCCATATTAACTTGTCTGCCTCACATTATAAATATTTAAACAAAGAGTATAGTCAGGCACACTTTCTAAAGAAAATGATCATACAGTTCCTGAAAAAGTAATCCACGTATGAAATAAAATCAAATACAATTCTAACACCCATCTTCAGAACTCTTATTCTCTATGAAATTCATGAAACATCTGAACCTGTGGCTCTTGATAATAATATGTTACCCTAGCAATTCACCTACAGCAAAGAACAATATGCAAGTTAACTTGCATGTAGTAATTATAAGCATTGTGTTCACATTATTGTCTGCATCACAGATCAGAGACTTGGAAAAAAAGCCACCATGTCATTATGTATGAAACTAGGTTTTACTATGGAACCTTGAACATCAGAATGTATTGGAATGCCGAGTAACCACAACACCAACATTTAGAAGAGTAAAAAAAGGACTCTACAAACATACCTCTCGACTGTCCAGATTTTCACAGAATGTCCAGATTTTGGGGTCATATTATTGGTTTGTTCCTCATAAAATTTTTAGTTTTCTGGAAAATCATTGAGGATTTAATCATTAAATAATGACAGGCATTTGAGTTTCAGAGTTCATACTTTTCAGAACATGCATGTTAATAGAAAAACTGTTGTTCTAGCAACTTTCAAAGTTTAAAATGGCAATATTTAAAACCTGTCCCTATTTTTGGGCCTTTGTTTCCCATTATTTTAGGCTTTTTCCAGATTTCTTGCGCCAAAAGGTTGACAACTATGCCTGCAAGTGTTTTTGAAGGTGATTGTGAGGAAAGCCCCCCCCCCAAAACTTATATATCATAATTCCACAGTTGTTCCAACTTGAAGTGAGAAATCTCACAAAATAAAGAAATCATTGCCAGCACATACTTAGAAATCACAATGACAGTGATTTCCTAAGAAAAACAATAACTGGCACTGTGAGCTTCAGTCTCCTGGACAAATGGCAATTGATACTCAGGGAATTTCAGCTTTGTCATATGTGAATATACCCTGAAATAAACAGTGCTCTCCCTAAAGTGGATACTTTTTCAGATGTAGACTACACTAATTATACTTAGTAGTAGTTTATGCAATGTACTACTGCCATATTAAGAACTCATGTACCACACTACTTACATGTAACAGTTCTTGTACCATTTATTGTACCATTTAACCTGAGATACTACTGAAAAGAGTCTCAGCACCAGCACACCTACCCTGTTAGAAGAATAATACAAAAAAACAGATACATAAACACAGCGTGCATGCATGCTTTTAAGATCTTGTGACAACAAGAATAAACTGGTAAGCTGGGAAAACTGTAAATGAATAGCAGATGGAATGAAGGTCATGTGGCAGAAGATGTGATGAGGAAAACATTGCCAAAATGGACATACCCAGGAATATTTTCAAATAATTTATTTACTTTTTTGCAATAAGATGTGCTATGCTTTTGGGTACTTTTTTTGTCTAGCCTTATCATTTCATAACTTTGTTTTGTACTTGTAAAAAGACATACTGTTCAGAAACATGTAATATTGAGGAATGGCAGCTGGCTGTACCTGAAGGTGGCTATACGTACAGGAGGGTACTATATTATGGAACTTGGTATATAATCTGGTACACAATTTCAAACATCCTGGCTATGCCTATTTTTGCCAGAGTGAGCATTTCCAAAGATGAGAGGAATACCCAGTGTGTTAACAGAGAGAGAGGGATGGTCTAGTTTAAATACTAGGAGCTGTTCACTAGAAAAGGTCTGATATGGTATGAACCTTGTGGTATGCTGCAGCTTGTAATTTCTGACATACAGAGATTCTTATGTTCTAGGGTGGTTTTTGTGATCTAGTACATAGGACAGTGGTAGGCAGAAAATTTGGAAAGGAAATTTATCAATTATTGTACATGTATAGTAGTGGGTCTGAGAGTATTCTGTGCATAGTAGCCCACTCTGAATAGGGTATTACAGTGGTGTCACTCTTGCAATGTTTTGATGTAACATAAGTTATATAAAGAATACAAGTAGAGCTACAGCATGCTCATTTCAACAGTTACTGTGTCAAGTGTACACAGTTCGCGTGCTGTAGTGGACTGAGTAATTTAGACTGAATATTGTATATACAGTTTGATAAGGTAAGCAAGAAATTTAACATTTTCAACAAGGTAGAAATAAGAGGGATAATTATTTAATGCATGACTGGTTTTATGTGGAATTATCTTGAAAAATACAGAAGCAATATTAGAAAGGCTGCATGCTGATTGTTTCTAGCAAAGCCAAAACTTAGTTAATCTGCCTTGGTAGAACTAGTTGTTGTTGGTTGCTGTTTGTTGCTTGGCCTACTGAGAAAGATGCCATCTGCACTTCAACACCTAGCTTTGTGTTTGCTTAATGGCAGTAGGAGTTAATAAAACTATCTACCCTGTCCTTTTAATTATCTTAACATTCTACCTTCCATCTAGCCCCAACTTATCCTTTTAAGACTCTGCCTCCCTTCCATCTCTTTTTCCCCCTTTAGCACTGCTTCCCTTCCACTCCTACCTTCCCCTTTAAAGTTTTTCCCCATCTGTCCAATGCCTTGTTGAATGGCTCTTTGATTTCCTTCTCCTCTCTCCATTCTGGTAGACCATTGGCATCAGCATCATATCTCTCCATCTCTTCTAGTTTCACACGAGAGCTCTGACTTTTCTAGCATCTACTTATACCCCTTCTCCTTCAGATCTAGGATTTTTCTGATAACTCTCCCCTGGATTTCTTTCAGCAGCTTGATATCCTTTACTTTATATGGCCTACAGAAATGCATGCAATACTCAAGGTATGGCCTGACCAATGCCCCGTAGAGGGGAACCATTACTTCTTTATTTCCGGAATCTCTCCTCATGGGGTTATACCAATGCATTCTATTTCTTGCTGCCACTATCTTTTCAAATTGCTGCCCATAGTCCAGTCCAGCTGTGACCAGCAACCCCAGATCATTTTTCCTGCTTTTCTGCCATCAATTCTACCTCCAGATGTTACTTTACACTAGAGTTATTATTGCCTGACTGTTGTATCTACCTTTTTGTCATCAACACTGACATTTATCCTGTTTTCTATTCCCTCATATATGTGTGAGACAAATCCATTTAATTCTACTGTGTCTAGGACAGACCCCTATAGTGCTCCACTAATCACTTTCCTTATTCCTGACATTGTCCCTCTCATGACAACCCTCTATGTCCTTCCATTCATCCTTGCCGCAGTTCAGTTTCTCAATCTCAGCACACACACACACACACACACACACACACACACACACACACACACACACACACATACATAGCTGGCCAATTAAGATCCTGTGTGGGACTGAGTCAAAGATCTTGGTTAAGTCCAGTTAATTTCATCTACTAGTGCTCCACTGTCAGGTTCACATATAACCAAGTCATAAAACTGTAGCAGGTTTGGCTCACTGTTCCTCCTGGGCATCAACTCAAGTGCTGCTCATTAGTCTTTAAGGTCAGATACTGTATGATTGATAAAGATAAAGGAAGCACTGATACTGACCACTGCTACCAGTGTAGATGGGCAGACATTATACTGCAACAATCAGGGAGATCATTTTATAATCAACACCAAGAAATACACTAGAAACCAAAAGAGGGAATGCTTTTTAGCACAGCCTGAAAGGTGCAGAGAGAGGTCTTGGTAAGATCCCAGGGAAGGGACACTGGTCAGCTTATCAAGGACTAGCAATCAATACATGAATTAGTTCTTAATAGTATATGAATTTCTGGATTTGCAACCTTCCAAGTTTTAGGAAAGACATTGGCGTAGAAATTTGGTTTGCAACACAGTGGACAAGTAAATCAAGGTGTTTATTTGTTTAATGCATTTTGTTAACAGTATATACCATATGCCGACTGTACTATTAATGAAGAGAGGCAGCTTCTAAATGGTTTATTCCACAAACAGATCCCCCCCAAAATATCTGTGGTATGGTCTTTTCACCAGGGATAATACATAATTATTGACCATGCGATGAGTAAAGCCAATATAACACCAAACAGGACTGGTTAATTCAAGCACCAAAATGGAAATTGGCTAGGCTTAAAATGGCTCAGAAGAACCTATCAGCCTATGTATAAGGGGATAGCCCAAAGGATATAGACAAAATTAACAAGCAACATGAAGTTATTTACATTACAAAGTCTGGAAAGAACTTCTGTTTAAATATTTAAGCTGCAAATATAGTGACCGTAGTGATACGTTTTTGTATACCTCTGCTTTTTTGTCCATGTTTTATCAAATAAAAATATATCTGTTTGCATTGTTTTAGTTTCTCCTGGGCCTTATTTGTATAGCTTTATTTGCACTTATAGGAACATTGTGTACTACTGCACAATTTTAGGATTGTTTGCACATTATACTGCAATCCTATTTCAATAAAAGTAATAACATGTAAAGGGTAGCTTATTGTATTTGGAACCCAGTTTGGAGCCTCAGTCTTGTAGCTTCATTCACATTTGTGGCAGGACTGTGATCTACTGAAAGATTGAGCCTAATTATTACAGTATTACAGGTAAGGTTCTCCATAGTTGGGGTGCCTTAGTCTGTGGCAGGATTGCAGTAGTGGCAGTATTGTGAATTCTACTGCTGGATTTGTGCTTCAGCACTTTTTACAGCTGTATATACTGCTTAAAGTTGGTTGCACTCCAGTATTCTGATGCCTTAGTCTGTGGTGGGGTTGCAGTAGTGGTAGTGTTGTGAATTATGCTCCAGGATTTGAGCTCCAGTGCTTTTTATAGCTGTATATACCTACCTAAATTTGCAATCTAGTACCTTTCTGTTTACGTTTCTACTGGTCTATCCTGTGTTCTTTTTATCTGCCCAAGCCCCCCTCTGAGACAATAAGCTAAAAGTTTCAGAATTTCTAACCATAGGATTTCAGCTCCAGTACTTGTTTTACTCGATAAGATAGCTACCATCATCCCCTTATACAAGGGGGTGCATCCACCGACCTTAGGAACTATAGATCTATTAGCCTAACCAGCTTTATCTGCAAGGCCATGGAGAGAATCATCATGGACTTTATCAACAAGGATACAGGAGACTTTCAAACACTTAACCTGACCCAGTTTGGTTTTGTTAAAGGGAGATCCTGCCTGTTGAACCTGGTGGACTTCTTTGAGACTGTCATTAAAGCCTGGATGAAGACAAATCTGTGCATACTGCCTACCTAGACTTGGACAAAGCCTTTGACAGAATCCCCGTCTCAGGCATCATTGAAAATCTCACCCAGCTGAAGGTCAACCCATATACTGTCAGGTGAGTTGCATACTGGCACACCGACAGAACACATACAGTCAAAATAGGGGACTCCGCCTCCACCAGCAGACCTGTTACCACTGATGCTTGGAATCTACTGCTCAGAAGTACAGGCAAAAAACAAAATGTCTGTGACTGACAAAGTTTGCTAATGACTGCAAATTGCGAGCAGTCACTGAGTTCCCAAATAATGTCAACATTCTACAGAAAGATCATGCAAATCAATGACTGATGCCAAAATCATGGTATTAAACACAATGCAAAAAAAAAAAAGCTTTTTCTTCTACTTTGACAAAGTCAATGTCTCTGCAAATTACTATATTAATAACACCCTAACCTATAAATCAGTAGTGAGAGATTTGGGCACACAGGTTGACAGAAACCTTACTTTTGATCACCGTGTCTTCTACATTGCTTACCTCATAAGCAGGGGCATAGCTTCCAGAAGAAAAGAGGTTATAACCCCCTGTACTCTTCCCCTCAGTAAGCCAATAATAGAATACAATGCTCCCTTTGGTATGTACAGAGACAGGCACCTGCAGCAAGTGGAGAGACCTCAAAGGTTCCTCACAGACAATTCAGGGATCTTCAGCATATGTCTTAAGTAGACAGGCTAAAATCACTGTCACTATACTCCGAATTATATAGATTACTCAGAGGCGACCTATGCCTTGCATACAGAGCAACCTCTGAATCTGCCTTAATGGAAATGCTGCACATTTGTAAGTCAAATGGTACATAATTCACTCACTCTAGGGACCTTAATCTAGCATGTAACATCAGCAGGACTTGCTGGAAAGATAGATATGTCTCCCAGATGTTACTTCTCCTCTGGAATAAACTTCCAATACAGATAAAATAGAGTCCCTTGTTAACCATTTTTAAGTATAACTTGGATTATTGGATGGGAAACTGCAAATTCACCCTAGGGGTTTCACCTGTGTCCATCTTGGATAGGGGTGGTCAGTGCTGATTTAGATCTGCTTATAACATAGACCATATCTCTAGACCTTTAAGGGAACAAGGGTTAAACTTGGCTAGGCTTGTAAGGACCCTAGGGCCATTAGCATAGTAAACTCTTATGAACCTGTGAACATATGTATCCCTCTATAGCAAGTCTGGTGTATTTATCACAGAGCTACATCCACCCAGGGTTTTTTGTTCAAGACTTTGAGAGGTCTGGAAAGTCCCAAAGTGTGAGATACAAGCTTTTCATCAAAGGAGAAGAAAAAACTTTTATTTAAATTCTGCTCAGATAACTTAAGTTGCATTTGTATTAATCTGTGTAGTGATACTTTTTGTACTTCTCTGCTTTTTGTCCATGTTTTAGCACAACAAGTTATCTGTTTGCATTTTTTTTTTCTGGGATCATAATCTTGCAGCTTCATTTGTAGTTGTGGAGAAGTTGTTTATTACTCCAAGATTTAAGTATTGTTTATACATTATATTGCACTTCTAATTCATTAAGTAGAATTACGTGTAATAGTACCATTTTATATTTGGAATCCAGTCTGGGATCTCAGTCTTGTAGCTTCATTCACAGTTGTGGCAGGACTGTGATCTGTTGAGAGATATGAGTCTCAGGCTTGTGCCTTAGTGTGTGGTGGGATTGCAGTAGTGGCAGTACAGTGACTTCTGTTGCAGGACTGGTACTTCAGTAATTTTTATAGCTGTGTATACCTGCTTAAAGCTGCATTCCAGTAATCTGGTGCCTTAGTTTGTAGAAACATTACAGTAGTGGCAGTATTGTGAATTTTGCACCAGGATTTGTCCTTTAGAACTTTTTGTAGCTGTCTACAACTGCTTAGATGTTCATTCCAGTGCCTTTCTATTTACCTTGTTACTGGTTTTCCCCTGTTCTTTCAGTCTGCCCCAGCTCCTACTGAGGCATTAAGCTAGAAGTTTCTGAAATTCTAACCACAGGACTTGAGCTTTTTACCAACCCGTTCTGAACCCTCACAACCGCCTCTTGT
The DNA here is from genome assembly GCF_019279795.1 of Protopterus annectens. Taxonomy (NCBI): domain Eukaryota; kingdom Metazoa; phylum Chordata; order Ceratodontiformes; family Protopteridae; genus Protopterus; species Protopterus annectens. The sequence continues at coordinate 1,490,993,907 of NC_056725.1, read as the reverse complement.
GCTTTTAAAAAGCTGTATCTAGCTTTTACCCCTTATGGCAATCTGACTTCAAAAGTCCCTCCCTCCCATCTTTCATTGCTATTCTGTCGTGTAGCCTGTTTAACTACTTTCCCACCTATTGTTTTCCATATACCTATTATACTAAGTGCCCACCCAGCAGATCAGTATTGCACTTGAGTAAATCTGTCTTACTACAAATTGACTCATGCTCATTTTTCCAGAGTTCTCATCTGCTTGGCACCCTCTCCACACTCTGAGGGGGTCCTGAGTTAATCCAGCTCCATCCTTGGGAAATAAGATTTTTATTTTATTGTTTTGCACTTCAGTTAGCTGTTTGGAGTACTACTGTTTTATTTTTCCTTTATTTGTTGATTTTGCCTTTAAATCATTCTGAAGGTTCATAATACTTACAATTGTCTCATCAAGAATTTGCCTGTGCCCTGTACAGACATAAACTCCCAGAAAGTAAATTTTATCTGTAAAACTATCCTTAGAACTAAAACCTGTAACTTACTGTAACTAAAACAAAGTCATTGCATGGAGACAATCTTAAAGCAGCTAGTTTGCACACTAAACAACACAACTATCAAATATTAGCATAATCTAACCTAGTCTACAACTATACCCCAGAAATAACCCAAGGAGACCTCTGTATAACCCCATCCACAACATACAGTAGCTCACCTAAATGCAGGTCCAGACAACATGGATATGCAATTTCCAAACGCCTATATAGCCAGCTTAGTAGATATAGACATCCTGAGACAATGTAGCAATTGTCACATGTTCACAGATATACATTTAATCCTTAACCAATCAAACTCAGTGTGAGAGAGATGCACATATACAGTTTTACTTGAGGGAAAAATCTCACAACAAACAAGGTTGTCAACAACACACATACTACATTCACCACATATAGTAAAAACCACACACACTGATCAACTTATGCCGAAGCACTGAAAAGCAATCTTCCCAAACCTCAAAGACTTCCAAAACCTATAAGCAGCAACACCTATCCTCAGCTATCTCTAAAACACTCACCAAAAGCAACAGTAAACAGCACACATATGCCTACAATCAGTGGAGCCCCAAGAGCAAAGCCCATAAGGCAAGCAAACACATTACACAGGATTCTTGCCATAGGGGACTCCATTGTATGACACACAGATGCCCTGCTCACAAGACTGAACAAGGAGATGTTAATGGTTAATTGCTTACCTGGAGCCAGGATCTGCTAAGTTATGGATGCACTCAAGTCACTACACCACAGGTACCAGTAGGATTCTATCATAATCCATGTGGGTGTTAATGACTTAAGACTTACTTTCCTGAACTATATGCAGAAAAACTTTCTTGATCTTTCTGAATGCTTGTTATATACCTTGCATTATGTAGCACTCTACCTTCACCAGGGATGATGCCACAGTACACACAAAAGATGATTGACTTTAATAATTGGCTTTGTTTCTAGTGTCTTTCCAGGGATACTCAATATTAGTCAGGTTGGAAGGACATGATTAACAAACCACTTTGCTTTACAAAGGAAGATCTGCACCTGTCTCACCTAGGCTTCTGAATATTGGCTAAAATTTATCCAAACATTAGAGCCTCTTTTAGGCAATGCCAAATTGACAAACCTAGTAACATATCAAATAAAACCCAAAGGAAAAAAAATAAAGAAACCTAAAGATGTTACTGCTCAATGATAGGAACCTAAAGAACAAACTCTGCACTCTACATGCTCTCTTCATTCTGGCGAATAAAGACATCTATGCTATTGCCGAGACATGATTTAAATCCATAGAAAGTACTCTGGCAGTGCAAGGCTTCAGTGCCTTCCACATATTTAGACCATCAGCTGCACAGAAAGTGACAAAAGGTGGAGGGGTCTCAATCTATGTTAGCAACAAGCATAACTCTAGGTTGGTTAAATAGGATAATCCCCTGCAATTTATACACATGCAAATCACCTTAGACAAAGTCCTATACCATATTCTAGCAGACTGCAGGTCACCCTCTGTTCTCCTAGAATTCCATAGCTCTTACCTAGACCTAGTGGAGACACTCACCATTAAACCAAAAAACCTATTCATGGGAGACTCTAACTACCCCTCTGAAGACTGGAAAACATACACTGCCTCATGATTGCAGGCACATCAATTCCTGGATCTAATAAACAAAAATACCTTTGACTAGATAGTGCACACCCACCCACCAGAGGTTCAAAAATACTGGATCTGGTACTCAATAATGTGGACTAGTGCTGTACCCCCCCCATGCCATGTCTTCACTGGTGAGGTTGGGCCACAAAGCTATTTCCTCTGAAATGAAAAGCAACTCAATAACCCCAGCAAACTGTGTAATAGTTAGGAAATATTCTACAGCAAAATGTATACTATTAAGTAATAGTTTGTCAAAATTCAGTGCCCCTTCCAAACCTGGGTTCACAACAAGCTATGTGGAATTGTTCAGAGACCCTGTACAGCCATGTAAATGTCTGTATAGAGGCTGCTGTAAGCCCAAAACAAACTCTAAAAATAAGCCACACTGGTGGAATACTAACCTTAATAGAGTATATCATATAATAAAAGGAAAAATGTTAAGGCTAAAATCAGGAAGAGCAGCTTCCATAATGCTAGGAGCTCTCTTCTTCTTCTTCTTTCAGCTTTTCCCAGTTAGGGGTGACCACAGCGGATCACCTGTCTGCTCATGATTGGCAGTGGAGTTTTACAGTGTCGAGTTGCCAGCCCGGCGCCCAATCTTCCACAGAAGGCACACACACACACACACACACTGACACCTAGGGCCAATTTAGAGTGTCCAATCCACTTACAGCATGCCTTTGGGATGTGGGAGGAAACCGGAGCACCCATAGGAAACCCATGCGACCACAGGGAGGACATGCAGACTCTGCACAGAAGGCACCCCAGCCGAGAATTGAACCGGAGAACCTCTTGCTGTGAGGCGACAATGCTAACCACTGCACCACCGTGGCTGCCCTGCTAGGATCTCTCTAATTAAACTAAAAAGGAAATTAAGAGAACTTATTAAGTCCGACAAGGGCAATTATGACATCAAGATAGCCTCAGAGGCTAAAGACAACTATAAGGCCTTTATAGCTATGCCTGAAACCTGAAAGGTAGCACACATCAGTTTGCTGAACTAGTAGTCAATGGTGCCACCTTCTCTAAGCACAACTATATAACGAATTTGCTGGATGACAAATTCAGCTCAGATTTTACCCCCACACACTTCCCCTACCTCCCCCATGAAATACCTGTTAACATAAATCACCAACTGTTAACAGGGAGCAAGTCCTAGTAGTGCTCACTAAGGCTAAAAGCACAGACACAATGGGCCCCGACAGTACCCTGAGATGCCTCCCAAATAGCTTGAAAATTACCTATCAGGATAGTGTGAGTCAAATTTCAACTATAGCCTCAGAGGCTTGTATCACAAGAATGGTAGACTACAACTGCTATCCCACTTCAAAAGGGTGGACCATCGACCAACCCTGGAGACTACAGACCTATAAGTATGAATTGTCTAATATGTAAAGTCATAGAATTGATGTTAATGGAAATGATCAACAAAGACACAGACAACCTTCAGACACTGGATCCAACCCAGTTTGCCTTTGTCAAGGGAAGTTCATGCCTACTAAATCTGGTGGACTTCTTTAAGAATGTGACCAAGGCAATGGATGAAGGGCAAAGGTGGATACCACCTACCTGTACTTGGCTGAGGCATTCTCAGACATAGTTGACAAACTCACTGAATTGGGCATAAACCCCTACATAACTTGCTGGATTGCCAACTGGCTTACAGGCAAAACCCAGAAAGTCAGGATTGGTGAGACCACCTCCATTAAGAGACCAGTTACCAGTGGGATACATCAGGGCTCTGTGCTGAGACAGCTCCTATTTGGCATCTAGTTCTGGAGGTAAAGACTAATGTTAAGGTCTTTTGGCTGATCAAGTTTACAGGTGACTGCAAATTTGGATTTATCATTGATTCCCCTCATGACATAGATACCTCAGAAGAGGGCCTAACAGAGACAAAGTCATGGATTAAAGGTCAATGCCAAGAAATTCAGTATAGTGCCTTCCGGGAAAACTGCCATCCAGGCTAATTACTCCATCAGTGAGACACCTCCAAGAGCTGACCCAGTAGTCAGTGATCTGGGAACATATGTAGACTGTAATCTGGCCATTGAGCAACATGCAGCCAAGGAAGTAAGAAAATCATTCTGTGTCACCTATCTTATAAGTAAAGGCATGGCATCCAAGTCAAAGGAAGTCATAGTGCCACTTTATTCAGCCATTATCAGACCCATCATTGAGTATAATGCCCCCTCAGCATTTACTTGACCAGACATTATGCAACAGCTGGAATACCCACAGAGGTTCCTTACCAGTAGAATCCATGTTATAAGCCCGTTGTGTTATATGGATTGCCTGAAAGTCCTGTCTGTATTCTCGGTCTCCTACAGATTAATGAGAGGTAATCTATGCCTGGCATACAAGAAATCCTTGTATCCTGCTTTCATGGATATTTTGCACATCCTCAAAATGAACATCATCAGAACCACTAGATGCAAAATCTTAAATTTTTCTTGTGACATAAATAAGACATGATTTTCAGACAGATATGTGTCTCAGAGGATCCCCATGCTCTGGAACAGGTTCTCCATCCATGTGAAGTAAGTCCATACCTAACCCTGTTTAAGGTCAACATTGACCAATGGACAGGAAATCAGAAATTCATCTTGGGTCTAGCCCCCATGTCTCTGATAGACATAGGAAGACAGTAATGCCCAAACTAACATACCCCAACATAATCTCTAGAAACTTCCTAACTAATATACCCCCTCCTAATAATTATCCATGTTGGAGAGGGGCACAATTGAGCTGGGTTACACAACTAGGCTTATAAAGGCCTTATATATAGCCTAGTATATACCTATAAAACTATGAACCTACGTTTTTCCAAAGTCATCCACTGTTTTTCTATGATTGTAGAAGTCTGTGCCTAACAGGAGTAACCATAAATAATTAATTACTGGTGTGAAATCTTAGCCAGGTTATGATGCTCCAGACTGCATTGATTTTTCAAGGCAGTTCATTTTAGATTATTAGAGAGGGGAAGACTGTGTTTAGTCTATAAAGCATTAATAAATGAAGAGCTTCAGCTTGTGATAAATATTGAGTTACTGGAGTCGAGCGAGGCAACTAGAAGAATAAGTTATATGTACAGAATTACTAAAAGTAGAACTGTAATGACAACCAGATATTTAAGCCAATCTACAGTTCAACTGTGGAACAGTGGAACAGGTTTGCTTTGTTCATTCGTTGGTCGAGTTCATTATATCTTTTCAAAAAGCAGTTTGAGACATGGATGGACTCAAGAGTCTTTATTTTTATCATGGAACCTGCATTTCAAATTGGCTTTTTGCACTAAGACAGTCTTAATAGAACTATTGAACTATTACTAAAGTATACCAACTGTAAATTTTGTTAAGACATTGGAAGTCATTTTCGAGTCATATGCAGTTTTCATATTGGGCAGAACATTAATATAAGTTATTTGCTGATTCAAGCACTCGTTTTGCACCGGAAATGAAAGTTTTAAAAAGAAGCAAAGCAGCATTAATAAGGTTGGCCCATAAGTGAAATCAACTATTTGTAAGCATACATATATTTATATATATATATATATATATATATATATATATATATATATATATATATACATGGGATCCG